>NW_002987078.1:378991-382997 GCF_000006295.1 Pediculus humanus corporis | reverse complement strand
GGCCATAGCGTGCTGGTCACACCGGTTCCCGTACGATCACCGAAGTTAAGCAGCATCGGGCGTGGTGCAAACTTGGATGGGTGACCGTTTGAGAACGCCACGTGCTGTTGGCTTAAAAAGAGCAAAAAAATGAGAACAAGACAAAGTAAGAACCAAAAACAAAATCTTGTTCTACTGTCGACCTGAGGCAGCTCGACGAGAACGTGAATTTCACTGCTTCTGACCCTGGCCACTCCAAAGATGTTAGTCACTGGAGCCCAGTTCAGGAGACAAATCGTTCCCATCGAATAAAGATGGACTCAGGAAGACATTCAAGAATTGATGTGGTGCTATCTTATAATAAGTGGCACCACCGAAATTCGAGTATTTGTCCCTAAGGAATCGGGTAGAAACCTCGGATAAATACTTAAAAACCCCGACAAGTAGCCTTGTCGTGTTAAAAAAGAAGATAATAATAATAATAATAATAAATTTGTAAGTTGTTTTACGTAATTTTTTTTTTTAATAACCCCCCTCCCCCAAAAAAAAACAAATAAAAACTATCAATAATAATGATGATAATAAAGATGATGATTATGTGATAAGAATCGAATGGTTAAATAATTATTATTATTAAGGTGTTAGACCCTTAGAATAAATTACGCGCGTTTTTCTAAGGATTTTCCTAATAGTTTTTCCCTCGGGATTAGAACGTAGTATAAGTGAACAATTCTAACATTTCGGAAAATTCTAAAATGGGAAATTTGACACGCGAGTAAAAAATTTTTAAGTTTTTTTTATGTGGACTCAATACTCGCGAGTAAGTTTTTTTTTGTTTCCCTCCCCCTTTCCCCTCTTCCTCTCAAAAGAGATAAGTCTATTATTATGTTTCGTATTGCATTATTATTATTATTATTATTATTAGGAAGGGCGTTAATATAATTTTTTGTATACCCGATCAAAAATACCCTCAGAATTTTCTTTTTTTCACCCTCGAGCTATTTTTAATAATTTAACGATCGAATCGATCGGTTTGAATTTATATAATTGTATCATCATCATCATCACTATTATCATTATTTCGAATGGGTTTTGTGATAGTTTTAACGCCGATAACGTGGCGTAACAACAACGATTTAATCGATTAACGTAATGAAAATATTTATTGTCGATGATCGATAACGAAAAAAATTAAAATTTATCGATTTTATCGATCGACCACCGCCAAAAAAAAAAAAAATAAACAAAATTCGATTAAAAAATCAAATAAAATTTGTTTCGTTGTTTTTTTTTTTTTTTAATGAATTCTGGAATATTCCAGTTCCAGGGTGATAATTTTTTTTAAAGATTATTATCTGGATTTAACATGATACCCGAGTTGTTTTTGTTGATGGAAATCAACCGATGGGTGTGTGTGTTTTCTTCTTCTTTTCTTTTTCTTTTCCGTGCGTGCGTTCGTTCGTTTACCCGTCTGCGCGTCGTGCGTGCGTGTGTGCGTGTGCGTTTTTTTTTTAAAGTCTATTAAATTTAACAGAAATTCGATTATTCCGTTCGTGGGAATTTATAATTTTTTTTTTTTTTTGCTCCTCCTCGATGGGCAGACATTTCGTTTTATCTGTTTCGTTCGATCTGGAAATTTTTTTTTTATGTTAATGTAAGGTTTCGTTGTAACATTTTAATGTTTATTATTTAATTTCTCTCTCTCTCTATCGAATTGATTATTTGAAAAAAGTTTTAAAGTCTAACAAGTTCCGGTCTACAATGTTTAAAATGTTATTTTTACGTTTATATAATTATTATTATTAATTATAAATTGTTTGTTTTTGTTGAAATTTTCCGTCCATTTACTTCGGTGTATTTAATAAAAATTTTTTCATCATCTTTTTCTTTTTCTATACTCGACTTATTTTGCTCTTTTTGTTTTTTTTCACAACGAAAAATGTCGGCCATGTAATGTTCAGAAAAAAGTTGGAAAAAGGAAGATAAGGAGAGGTGGGAAGGTGGAAGGGTTAAGGTGAAAGAGGTGGAAAAGTGTTAAAAAATAAAATAAATGAAAAGCGAAAACCTTGAAATTGAGTTTTTTTACGGTAGAATAACTTTTAAACCTGAACGAAATATGCCAGATTTTTCTCGTCTCGTTCGTCCCTCGTCTGTTTTTTTTACTCTTTTACCTCTCGTCCTTCTCTCTCTCTCTCTCTCTCTCTCTCTTTTTAACATTAAACAGGTTTGAGTGGTAGATTTCTTTTTTTTTTCTCTCCCTTTTTTAATTAAGTTTTGAAATTTTTTTTTTTTTTTTTTAAAGACAAGAATTGATTATATCAGTTTGAAACATTTATCTGGTTCGATTGTGAATCATTATATCTTTTCTTATTCTTATTTTTAACCGATAATAATAATAATAATTATTATTATTATTATTATCGTCACTTATTGCTAACGTTTCGAATTACTGATTGACGTCATAATTTTTTTTCCTCTTTATGCTATTATCGTAGGAAGAAAAAAAACAAAAAAAAAAAGCTGAAACCAAAACTTCGTTTTTGATTCCATAATCCCTTCTTTAAATTTTCCTGTAAATTTTTCGTTTTCGTTTTATAAAATGGCGAACGTTAGAAAATAATAATAATAAATCTATAAATAATAGCGGATTAAACGCTATAAAGAAAACTATAAATAAATAGAGTTTATTTAAATGTGATTTCAGTTGTTTTAAATTGTTATTATTTTTCGTATGGAGCACGAGATCGAAATGCTAAAACTTGTCGAAATTAATTGTGACGTTTTAATTTTTATCGTCGTTCGGTTGGCAGCAATAGTTGTAAGTATAAAAACAAACAAACAAACAATTTGTTTTTCGTATCGCGAGTGCGCACGCGCGCGTGGGTTTGTTTTTACTAAGAAATAAAATAAATATCGTAACGCAAAACGTAATTTTCTTCTTATTATTATTATTATTATAATAATAAAACGGTATAATTTTCCGGAACGCAAAATAACGAAAGTCAATTTTCAAAAATTATTTTTGTTACGCGCACACGCACGTGAGAATTCAAATTTTGTTTTATTTTAAATAGAAAATCACAAAATTACCTTTTCTCTAACTAATTAAAGCAAACACCAATAATTAATAAAATGACGTTATCAATGCCATTCAAAATGAAAATAATTAACAGTTTACAATTTGAAAATTATTTTCCACCATCTTTCTCTCTCTCTCTTCTTCATCCCTTTTTCTTCCCTTTCCTCACGTGATTCCCTCTCTCTCTCTTTTTTCTCTCACAAAACGTGTTACGTATGATCTTAGAAAGTGTTTGAAAACTTTGTTGTTTGTTGTTTTTTTTTTCGGTGTGCGTTTATTCGTCATCTCTCTCTCTCTCTTTCTCTCTCTCTCTCTCATGGTATTTAGTATCTACGTTTTTTTTTTTCCCCCCGTAGGATATTCACTAAAAAAAAAAAACGGGTGTCACATAATGATAAAAAAAAGTAATAAAAATCTCGCCGCGGTAAGATTTAATCCCCCAATGTGTGTGCATGTGTGAACGACCTCATCAGATTTTTCTCTTTTTTCCTCCGATAATTCGATTTTCAAACAATGGACCAAGCTACAAACAAACAAACAAAAACAAACAAAAAAAAACATTGTAGTACGTGGTGGTTGTAATGGATTATCGGTTATTTTTTCATTTTAATTTACATCGTGTTTTGTTTGTTTTACAACAAACAACAAAAAAAAAATTTTTTTTTTTATTATCGAATTAATCGTTTTCTAATAAATAAAAAAAAAAATCGAACCGTATTCAGGAATTAATTCGATATCATCATCATCATCATCATCATCATCATCATCACCATCGTTATCATCATCATTATTATTATTATTATTATTATTGTTATCAATACTTAGCAAATTTATAAATTTGTAATATCTGAAGTCAAAAATGGTAAAAAAAAAAAAACATCAAACGTCTATCAACAAACCGAGTTTTCTCGGTTTTTCCTGTTAATCGAGACGGATGTATTTTTTTTT
>NW_002987078.1:366914-378921 GCF_000006295.1 Pediculus humanus corporis | reverse complement strand
CCGTTTCACGTCGAATATTTGTTTTTTTTTTCTTTTTTTTTTTTTTAATTTAGTAAAATGAGAAAATGTGATGAAAAATTTTTTTTTTTTGCGTCGGACTTACCGATTTGTTTGCTTCGTTTGTTTCTTTTTATTTTTCTTTTTTTGTGTATGTATTTGTTTGTTTGTTTGTTTGTTCCGTCGTATGAATGAATGGTGTTGAAAACACGGACGTAATTTTTTTCGCATTAGATTTTTTTTTTCCAGTAACTTTTTCACTTTAAAACTTTTAACGGTTGAAAAAAGTTAAATTATAAATATATAAAAAAAAAAAAAAAGGAAAAGATTTTTTTCGGCGGCGGTTGTACAAAAAAAAAAAAAAGTTGAACGTAAAATTTCATTTTATGTATCGTTCTCCAGTTTGTTTTGTTGTAATTTAATCAAAATCTTTTGAATCGGTCAGTAAATGTGGAAATAAAAAAAAAAAAAAGTAAAGAGAAAAGGTTACGTTGGTTCGTTTCCGTTTTTTTTTTTTTTTCCTAGATAATTTTAAACGAAAGAAAAAAAGAGAAAGGGGGGCAGGTGGGGGATGAAAGGGAAAAATATTTAAAACCTCGTAAAGGTTTTTTTCGTTTGTTTGTTTGTTTGTTTGTTTCATTTAAATAATGAATATTTTTCGTGTCTGGTTTTGAAAAAGTAAAAAAAATAAAAAGTGCGCGCGCGCGGGTTTGTATTTGTGTTACAAACGGTCAAAAATTTATCGAAGCGATGGAAAAGAGAGAGAGAGAGAGAGAAAGAGAGAGAGAGAGAGAGAGATAGAGATAAAAAAAGAAGGAAAAAAAGGAGGAGGAGGAGGATGATATGAAGAAGGATACTTTTGAGGTCAGGACCGTATGTCGTTAATGGTTTTGTCTGGTGTTTTATGTTCTTTTATTATTTTGTGTCGTCGCGTAAGGTTTTGAATTTCATTTTTTTTTTCTTTTCTTTTTTTTCTTTCTTGTTTTTCTTTTCCTTTTTTTTTCCTTTTTTTTCATTACGCTTTGATTGTGTCAAAGATACAAACGGAAACGCGTTTGTTTTGTGTTTTCGATTGGTGTTTGTTTAATAAAAAAAAAAAGGAGGATTTGAAATTATTTAAAATAATTTTTTTGTTTTTCGTTTTGTTTTTTGTTTTACATTTTCCGAAAGAGTGATGATGATGATGATGATGATAAGGAATGTCGTAAGGTTTGCAATTACCGCAGAGAGTGAGAAATAACAACAATAATAGCATGCAAGGGGGAGGAGGGGAAGGGGAAAGTTAAAGCAGAAAAGAAAAGAAAAAAAAGTTGTTAAAACAGGTTTAAATAATTTTTTTCGGTAGAAGATGAGAGAATCATGTAAAAAGAAAAAGAGAGATAGAGAGAGAAAGAAAGAGAGAGATGAAGGGGCGTATGAATTATATTTTTTATTTAGACATTTATTTAGCACAAAATACAATTTTTATAACACTGTATTCTGGAAAAAACAACAAACCGTGAACGTTGTGTAAACGTCAGAAATGATCTTTTTTTTTTTTTGTCTTTTCTTTTTCACAAACAGAGATAGAGAGAGATAAAAGAGGGAAATGATTTTTTATTGAAAAACACAATAGATTTTTTCATAAAAAAAAAACATAACATAACATGGAGAAAATAACGTCACCGGAAAAAGAAATATTTTATTTTCAAAAAAAAAAAAAGTTAATGTCTTTTGTTTCAATTTTTACGATGGAAAACAAAGTTGCAAGTGATAAAAAAAAAAACAAAAACTTTTTTTTTCCTTCTTTTTTCTCTTTCTCTTTCTTTCTCTCTCCTTTTTTTCTTTCCTCTTGCTTTTATAATTTTCCTCTTTCTCTCTCCCCCTTTCCTCTTATTCATCCCGTATTCGTTCATTTTATTTATATATATTTTTCCTTTAGTTGTTTTATTCGACCCCGTTTCTTTCTTTTCTTTTTTTTTTTTTTTTGTTTACATCGTAAAAATGCATTTACGGTTCTGTCAGATTTTCCATGTTGTTGACAGTTGATTTTAAAGGAGAGGAGGTAGGAAAGCAGGGGGGAAAAGGGGGTGTAGAAAAAATTCGAGTCAGATTTTATACGATTTTTTCCCAATACTCACATACGATTTTCCTCACCTTTTGAAAATTAACGACGTAATAACTGAATTATTATTATTATTATTATTATAATTACTATTACTATTTTTTTGCGTACCGGAAGTTCTTATTAATTAATTTTTTTTCCCTTCTTATCAGTTGGAAAAAAAAAAATGTTTACCCGTCGGGAAAAAATAAAAGAAATAATTAAAACGGTCGGAAGTAAATTTTGTTCAAAATAATAATAATAATGATAAATAAAAATAATAATAATAATAATTATCCACTTAGGTAAATTAACGAAAGATTAAAACAAACAAACAATCAAAACAAACAAGGAAACAAATAAAAATAAATAAATAATTAATTAATGAGAAGGACGACAACAATTTTCACGTTGATGAATTCATTTAAAAAACAAATTTTTTTGTATATTTTGTCTCTCTCTCTCTCTCTTTCTCTCTCTCTTCATCTTTTGACTAGAAAATAATTTATTGAAAAATTTAAAATAAAACGTGGGAGCAGCAACGTGTAGAGAGAATGCGGGAGTCAAAACAAATTAAGAGATACAAAAGTGTAAAAAAGAAAAGAAAAGTGGTGGAATAGAGTTTGTGGGAATTTCGGGTCCAAAACCGATGTAGTCGTCATCGTCGTCGTCGTTGACGACGTTGACGTTGTAGTTGTCGTTGTCGTGGTTGTTGTTGTTGTTGTTGTTGTTGTTTCCCTATATAACGTCAAATTCATTTCCAGCTGGGAAAAACACGGTTCGGGTGGGACTAATTTTTAAAACCTGAAAATTTTCAAATTAAAAACTTTTTTTTTATTTAAATTTCATATTAATTGTCGATGACGTATACGTGGCAATAGACGTTTATTATCATAAATAAGTGACAAACATGTCAATTGAACGAGTTTTGAATAATTTATTAACACGGGGGAAAATATAAAACGAAAATTCATAAAACGACCGCAAAAAAAAAAAAAAAACACGTGGAAGTAGTACAATAAAAACAAAACGAAAAATGATGTATGACGATTATGATGATGATAATGACTTTTTCGTTTGTATTCTCTTTCGTAGATTTATTATTATTATCGTCATCGTCGCCGCCGCCGTCGTCATCGTTGTGGCAGCAATTCGAATACCTTTAGATAATACGACATTGTGTATTATTTATAAAAATTAAAATAAACGAACGATTAATTTTATTTCGGGGAAGAACCGGAAAAAATGTTTTTTCCACCTTTTTTTTCTTTTTTTTGTCTTCTGCTTTTTATTTTTTCTAAACGTTATTGACACTTCATTAGTTTAAAGAGTTTTTCTAATTTATTTTTTTTTTATTTATCTCTTTTATTTTGTTTTCTTACTTTTATTTATTTATTTTATTAAAAGATGTTTTATTCAATTTTGATTAAAAACAAAAAAGAAAAATCGTTTTTGATTTAAACAAAAAAAAAAAGGAAAAAGGAAATTGAACGAGTGATTGAATGAATGAATGAATGAATAAAGGAATGAATGATTAAGAGAATGATATAATGGCGGTGTATGTAACCGAAATTAATAAAATTTTTTTTTTCCGGAGTGTGTCTGATTGTGTGCGTGTAAAAAATTTCTTTTTTGAAAATTGTTTTTATTTTTTTATTTTATGAAAATTTTGTTCGCTTAAATCTTTTTTATTTATTATTATTATTATTATTATTATTATTATTATTATTATAGTACTATAATTTTATAGCGCGTGAAATTTTTTCGTTCGGAATCAGTGCGTTTTATGTTGTAACGCGACGATTCTCCGGATTATCATTAAATTTTTTTTCCTCTTTTTTTTTTAACGTATATATAAAAATGTAAATTTTTTTTTTTCTCTATGAAATATATAAATGTATTATTCAGTGGCGGATCTAGGATTTTGATTTTAACAATTTATATTACAGAAAAAAAGAAAAAAAAATTTGAGACGTTTTAAAAGTAGGAAATAATGTTTTTAAAAAAAAAAAAAATGATTTACGCGAATTGCGAAAAGTATTTATTGCATCAGGTTTTTCATTACAAAAAAAAAAAAAAGTAAGTTGGAAACCTTTTGGTTGCTGCCACGTTAAAAATTATTTTGTTCTGACAAAAAAAAAAGGAAAAATTTGTTTCACTTTCTTATAATTAAAATTATTTATTTTATTTGTTTTTTTTTGGTGTGTATTAAAATGAAATAATAATATAAAACAATAAAATTATTTGTTTCGTCGATTAAAATTTATTCTAGTACCACGACAGTTAACTCGATGATTTTTTTTTTTTTGATTTAATTAATCCGTTTTTTTTTTTTCTTTTTCTGTTTTTTAACCGAAATTCAAAAGAATGCGTTTGTATGTTTTTTTTGCTGTTTTTTCTCTTTTAAACGCATTCGTCTAATTACACGTCAAAACGTTTTGTTTTCATGTCAAAAAAAAAAAAAAAAGGTATATTAATAAGGTGTTTGTTAATTTTTTTATTTTGCGTGATCTAAATTGTTACCGATACCCTTCGGGTAATAAAAAAAAAAAAAAAAAATTTTTTTTCATTAATTTATATTTTCCGCCATTTCAAGTTTTTTTTTTTAAGGAGCGGCAAAATTTAAATTAAAACTAAAAAAAAAAAACAAAACGACGGGTTTGCCATCGGTTAATTTTTTTTTTTTTTTGTAACCGTTTGGGGGGGTGTGAACGAAAATTCATTCAGGTACGTTTTACTAAACGTTAGAAAGAAAATAACCGGTACTTAAAATTTACTTTTTTCGAAAACCATTTAAAATAATAATAATAATAATGCAAAAGATTTATTATTATTTAAATAAATTTTTTCTCTCATTGTCAATAAAAAAAAAAGAAAAACCTACAATTTATTACCTAATTATTATTATAATTTATTAATCGGTATTTATAGTCAAAAGTAATATAAAAAAAACCATTCCGAACTCCCCTCCCCTCCATTTTTAAAACGCGAAATAAATAAAAATTCAACCGTTCCCCATAATATTATTATTATTATTATTATTATTATTATTATTTTCACGACTGTGTAATTTTATTAATAGGTACCGATGTTTGTGTTTCTTTTTTTTTTTTTGCTACTATAATTGTTATATAAAATCAACAACTATGAAAAAAAAAAGGGAAAGAAAAAGGAAGGGGAGGGAAGAGAGGGAGAGAGAGAGAGAGGGGGGGAAAACTTTACAAAACTTTTCCTGTCCTTCCTCGAAGTTATTCTTAATAACTAACTAACCACTTAATCAATTTTATAATAAAGGCGGTCAATTGTGAAATAATTTTCTTTATTTTTTTTTCTTAGATGCCAACTTTTGAAAAAAAAAAAAAAAAGGAGAGAAAGAGAAAAAGAAAAAACGTTTTTTTGCGTGCGTACGTGCGAGAGTGCATAAGTGCGTGCGTGCGTATGATTTTATATACGTATATGAATCAGAGCAAAAAGTTTATTTATTTATATATATATAAAAAAAGGGCTTTTGTGTGTGAGAGAGAGAGAACGTAATGAATGAATCATGTTTCACATACAAGCAAACCATTCATCTTTTCAATTGTTGTTGACTCGGATGGTCCAGATATAGGGAGGCTGCGTTTCATTGTTGGTTTGTGCCACACACTTGCTGCCACCACCGCCGGCCGACTCCTCTTAAAAAAAAAAATTTTTTTTTTTTTTGATAAATGAATTATTTTTATTATTATTATTATGATTATTTCATTCTTTATTTATTTTTATTGTTTTTTTTATTATTATTATTTTTGTTTGTATAAATCAGTGCCGGATTAAAGTTTTTTTTTTTTTTAAAAAATTATTTATTTTTTTCTTTAAAATTTCACACGGAACGGATTTAATTTTTTATGCTTATTTTTTTTGTTTCAGGTAAGCCGTAAAAAAAACGATGATAATGATAATGATGATGATGATGATGCTGATGATGATGAAAGGTAAGGTTTTCGGTACAAGAACAACACGTCGTCGTCGTCGGCGGCGGTAAATTCAATGGGAAAATTTACGTCAGAACAAAAAGAGCAAAATATATATTTAAAAAATGAGTAAAAAATAAGTAATAAAAAGTAATAATTACCGTGATGAATGGATTTACCTTACGACAAAAAAAAAGGGAGCAGTTATTATTATTATTGCTACCGAGTATTAATTAAGACGACTGTTTTTGAAAAATAATAGTAGCATTTATCGTTGCTCGGTAATTTATTAATATTCGTCGACGAGTAATAAAAGAAACATATTCATGTACGCGCACACACGCACACGCACATACGTAAACGTAACGTATGATTGTCAATGATTTATATATAAATTGTATCACAACCTGAAATTTTCCCTCTCTCTTTTTTTTTTAAGTAACTTTCCTTCCGTTGTTACATCTTCGTTTTCTTCCACGTTTTTTTTTTCTCGTACCCCGAAATTTCATTCGAACTGTCAAAAGGTACGAAAAAAAAATAAAAAAAAGAAAAAAATAAGTAAAAAGGAATCTTGTGCGTTTGAAAGTTGTTGTTGTTGTTTGTGTGCTATTAAATCAAAAACCTGTCAAAATGTCTGCGTCAGCGCACCTGTTGTTATATTAAAATTATATATATTATGACACCTGAACGAGTAGAAAGTCTATGATTTTTTAATAACCGGGTTATTATTAAAATTTTACCGATATTAATAATAATAATAAACTCTAACGTTTTATTACAAGGCGAGTAAAACGAAAAATATTAATAACAATTTTTTTTTTTTTTTTAAACGATTCGATTTTATTTTTTTTCTCTTTGTCCCTCTCTCTTTTTCTCTCTCTCTCTTTCTCTTTCCTTTCCTTGATATTATTATTATTATTATTTTAAAGGTAATGATGAATCGATTATCGATTTTGTCGTATCGAATTATTTCGATTTATATTCATGTACTAATCGAAAAAAAAAATTAATTACGCTTAACACGTATAACAATGTAAATGATAATAATAATGTCGGTTGTACCTGAATGAGGAAAGGATGAGAAGGGGAGGGGGTAAAAGGGAGCGTGTTTCTAATCACTTTGAATTTATTTTTATTGGATTCCCTTCGATTTTTTTTTTCTTATTGTTTTTGGGTTGTTGTTGTTGCTATTGTTTATTTAAACAAACGTGAGTTTTTTATGTTGTCATCGTGGTAGCAGAAGATTTTATTTTTAAGCTATAGAAAAAAAATAATTTTTGATTTACTGTCTTTGTAGAAAAACGTAGAAATTTTTTAATTTAAAAAAAATTGTTTCTCCCTTTCTCCCTTTCTCTCTCTCTCTCTCTCTTTCTTTAATCATTTACGAAATGAATGATATTGATTATTTATTGATTCTCATTCATTAAAATCAATATTTTTTTTCCATTTTATTAATAAAATTAAATTTTATTATTATTATTAATATTAAAACAAGTTTTTTGTTATGAATATAATTTTTTGCCTCCGTATTTTGCATAAAATTTTAATAGCAGACGAAAGTTTGAAAAGACGAAGCGAAGAAAAAAAAGAGACAGAGAAATAAGAAATAGGAGCAACAAAAAAAAAGGAGCAAAAAACGGGGAGTAAAAAAAAAGAAGTAGCAAAAAAAATAGGTTTTTTAGGAGGATAAAAATAAAAAGAAAACTTGAGAGAGAGAGAAAGAGAGGAAGTTTTAATCTTTAACTTTTTACTTGTGAAAATGAGGGGGTGGGAGGCGTTCGGGGCGAGGGTTTGGAGAGAGAATAAAGGAGAAGGAGGGAAGGGGATGGAAGGAGATTGAAAAATGAAAATTTTTCTTTCATAATAATAATTACAACATAAAAATTAAATAATTAAAGCATTTCTTTTTTTTTTATGTTTAACGTTTGCTGCTGCGACTTTACCCGTTATTATTATTATTATTATTACTCCAGTAAATTAAATTAAACCCTTTTTTTTCCTTTTCTTTTCTTTTTATTCTTTACGGTCAGAAAGAAAGAAGGGAAGTAGGGGGGGTTGGGGAGGAAAAGCGAATGAAAAAAGGTTAAAAATAGAAAAGGAAAAAAAAGTTAATTTTTCCTTTTTTTCCTTTTTTTGTTTTTGTATGTTCGCAATCTCAGTAAAAAAAAAAAAAATTTTTTTTTCTTTTTACTTTCATTATTTTTACTTTCGAGTTTTTTTTCTTTCATTGTCTTCTGCCACGTCTTAAATTTTTTTTTTTTTAATTTAACTGACAGACATTATTCAGTCAAAATTTGACTTTTTGACATTGTACACTTTCTTATTAAACTGATTTCTTTTTTTTTTTTTTGTCTCCGAACGTGTACAAAATTTAACGGAGGGAAAAGGAAAAAAAGGGTCAGCTTTTTTTTAAAATCATTATTATTATCATCACCACCATCATCTTATTCTTATTCTTTTTTCTTCTTACACGACATTTAAAATTTGAACATTTTTACTGTCAGTTTTTTTTTAAATTTGCAAAGTCCGACGACATCAATTGATCCCTTTAAAAAAAAATTTTTTTTTTCTTTTCTGCATATAATAATAATAATAATAATTTTATCTAAAGATTTTTCTGATGACACGTTAAATTTTTTTTTTCCTTCCCATTTTTTTTTTTTTTATGGACTATAAAAGTCGTTTAATTTTTTTTTTATGTAGTTTCTTTCGACGGTTAATTTTCTCTCTGTTATTATTATTATCATTATTATTATTATTTTTCCAATAATTTATTTTTAAATTATTAATAATTAATAATTATTTATTAATAATAATTTTTTAAACAATTTATGCAAATTAGAATTATTATGGCAAAACAACAAAAAAAAAAACTTTTGAAAGAACAACAAGAACAACCGACTCGGTTGTTTAATTAATTTCCGTACGTACGAAAAAATTAAAATGGCGGAAGAAAAGCAGAGGAAGAAGAGAATATAAAAAAAACGGGGGAAACTGGGGGAAACGGGGGGAAACGAGAACGAGGAGGAGGAGAAGGTAAAAAAAATGATTTACGGTAATTACAATTAATTACTTTACGGTAATTTATATTTAATTTATTAAATTTTATTTTATTTTATTTTATAATTAGTTCGATGTTATCAAAGATAAAATAATAATAATGATAATAATAATAATGATAATAATAATAATGATGATGATAATGATAATAAAAAAAAATATATTGCAATCCCAACTATTATTATTATTATTATTAAAAATTACGTAATTTTTCCAAAGTGTACATTTTTTTTACGAACGAAAGAAAGAAAGAATGGAAATCGATCAGATAGAAAAAATTTAAATAATAATAATAATAATAATAATAATAATAATAAATTCATTTTTGACATTAAACGTCAAAACGAACAAAAAAAAATGAGAGAAAGAGAAAAGGAGAAAGGGAAATAATAATAATGATAATGAGGATTATAAAAATTATTATTAAAATAACGATATTAATAATTTATCATGTTTACGGTGACAAGGACTGGTGCCACGGCGGAAATCATTTTTTTTATTTTTATATCTGCATGTTTCTCTAATTTGAAATTTACTCCGACGAAAGATTTTAATGACTTATTAACTACAATCACGGGTTGTTTTGCATTAAAACATAATAAAAAGAAAACTTTTGCTAAAAATAATTGCGGCCGTTAAACAAAAAAAAAATAAAAATAAAAAAAAGTTTTTCGTGTCTGTCATGCTTCCATTCTTTTCCTTCATTCACTCCCTCTATCTCTTTCTTTTCGTCTGCGCTTCGTATTCTTCTTCTTTTTAATATTATTATTATTATTATAAATCTTTTCCACGTAAAATATTAATCCAGAGATTTATCAGTCGGTTATAATAGTTTAAAAAAAAAAAAAAAAAAACAGACAGGAAATTAACTAACTGTAAAAAATAATTTAATTTAATTTAATTTTCTTTTTTTTTATTATTATTACGCGTTTATTATTATTATCATCATCATTACCATTATCATTATTATTATTATTATTATTATTATTAGGCTACGGAGAGAATTAGAATTTAAGAAAATTTTTTTTGTTTGTCTTTTTTTGTTTTTTGTGAACGTCGAAGCGAGCGGAAATTTACCAAATAATCTTATTATTATTATCGTTCTCGTTGTCGTTATTATTATTATTATTATTATTATTATTATTATTATTATTATTATTATTATTTCGTAAAACTGAATAATCGATAATTATTTTACATTTATAAAATTTGTTTTTGTTTTTTTTCCCCCTCAGGGCATTTAAAAAGTAAAATAATAATAATAATAATTAGTATTAATAAAGTTTTGTAATTCTTGTTTGTAATGACGTCATCGAAAATTTTTAGAAAAAAAAGAAGGTAAAAATTCCCGCCAAAATATTTTTAAAAAAATTAAAACAAAATGGCGTGAGTTTGTTTTTTTTTTTTTTTTTTTTTTTTGTTTTTCCGAGAATTGAGAATCGTTTATAAAATTGATATAAATTAAAAAAATTAATTCGTTAGTTTGTTCGTTTGTTGTTGTTGTTGTTGTCATATTATTATTATTATTATTATTATCATTACAAACGTGTAATTTAAGGTACATAGACGTCAGTTTTCGTTAATTAGAATTTTTTTTTTTCGTTTCCTTTGGCAATTTTCAGCGGAGGATTTTCCATTTTTTTTTAGTCATCCGGATTTTTCCTTTTTCTTCTTCTTCTTTTTCTCTTCCTTCAGCTTTTCAGCTTTTTTTTTGTAAGGAGTGACCTCGAATTTCCGGTGACAATTAAATTCAGAATTTAATTATGTAATTTTTCTTGGGGGCTAATCCAACAACAACAGCAACAACAACCTTCCAACCTTTTCCTGCCACGCATTAAATTTTAACGGTGACTGTTTTGCCGAGCAAACCTTTTCTACGACTTTTCCTTTTTTTATTTATCAATATTCTCTCTCCTCTCCGCCCGCTATTTTTAGGTTTTCTTTTTTTGGTCATTAATAAATAATAATAAAAATATTAATAATAATGATAGTTTTCCATCGCTGCATTTTACCTTCGAATCATTTTACCTTACCTTAGAATCGTCTTTTCTTTTTTTTTTTCATTTCTTCTCAAAATTATCAGAAATTTTTAATAATTTTTTTATTCGTACTTTTTCTTCTTCCACGTCAAATTTTAATTAACTTAAAAACCTTTATAAAAATTTTAATAAATCAATTATTAACAACAACGTACGTTTTATAAAAATCACGGGGACGTTTTAAAAAAATTTTCTTTTTCTCTCTCTCTTTTTAAGGAAAAACCTTTTCTGATTTATTTTCCGACGAGGAAATTTTTTTTTTTGTAAATGAAATTATTTGATAGTGGCCGGAAGTTAAATTTTAACCGGATTTTCCAAAAAGAGGGAAAAAAAGGAAGAGGAAAAAGGATAAAAAATAAATAAATAAATAAAATTTTTTTTTTTTTTTTTATTAAAACGAAAACTTTAATTTAAAATAAAAATTTAATTTATTATTATTATCATTATTATTGATCAGGTATCATCGATACCTATATCTTTAAAAAAAAAAAAAAAATTAAATTAATAATAATGATGACGATACATGATTGATTTTTTTTTTTTGTGATAGTAGTAATAAAAAAAAAGGAATTTTTTTTTATTTTATTATTATTATTTTGTTGAATAATTTGACGTCCCCTGAGGGTCCTTCCTTTCAATAATTTTTTTTATTATTATTATTAAATATAAAATGAATGAGGCTCCAGGTTACGGTTAAAAGATTTATTATACGTACACATGTAAAATTAGTTTTTTTTTTTTTTTTTTTTTTTTGGTCTTTTATTTTCCCCCGTTTTCCCATTTCGTTTTGTTTAATTTCCTTAACCCATTATTATTATTATTATTATTATTATTAAATTAAATTTTATTTTTTCGGGGAGTTAATTAACATAAATTAT
>NW_002987078.1:356345-366894 GCF_000006295.1 Pediculus humanus corporis | reverse complement strand
TTATTTTGTATTTAGTGTTTTTACTGATAAAGTAGTGTAACTAGTAGTATATTTGGTTAATATAATACATCAGGTAGAAATCGTCTATTTATTATATTAAATATCCAAATCAGCTGCGAGCATACTACAGGTCAGCAACACCGAATTCCTCGAAGAACGAGGTCCATAACAGTAGTAATAAAAAAAAAGGAATTTTTTTTTATTTTATTATTATTATTTTGTTGAATAATTTGACGTCACCTGAGGGTCCTTCCTTTCAATAATTTTTTTTATTATTATTATTAAATATAAAATGAATGAGGCTCCAGGTTACGGTTAAAAGATTTATTATACGTACACATGTAAAATTAGTTTTTTTTTTTTTTTTTTTTTGTTCTTTTATTTTCACACGTTTTCACATTTCGTTTTGTTTAATTTCATTAACCTATTATTATTATTATTATTATTATTATTATATTAAATTTTATTTTTTCGGGTAGTTAATTAACATAAATTATATCAAAAGAAGAAGAAGGAGAAGAAGATGATGATGATGAATAAGAAAAAGAAAAAATAAAAGAAAATTTATGTTAGTTCGTGAACATTAATTATTTTTTTTTGTTTTTATTTTTTCTATAAAAAATAATAATAATGATAATAATGATAAAAGGTTATTTAAATCTTTAAATACCTGACGTTTAATAATAATAATAATAATAATAACAATAATAATGATGGTAATAATAAATTTTGTGTAATTAATTTCAAACCGCAGTATTACAACAATAATTTCAAACTCAACTACATCTACTTAATACTTTATTACGTGAATTTAAGTTAATGACGTCACACGAAGGTTAGGGAGAACGGGAAGGAGGTGGGAGAAAGTCTTTGTTTTTTTTTGTTTTTTGTTTTGTTTTTAATTATTTTTGACGACATTAAAAAATTACTTGATTAAAAATTACAAAAGGAGAATGAAAAAAAAAAAAAAAAAAACAGCCTTAAGTGATAAGAAAATAAAAAACAAAACTTTATCTTTAAACGCCCAGAAAAAAAAAAGGGAAAATAAAAAAAAGAAAAAGATAAAAAAAAAATGCAAAACAACAAAAGGTAAAAAAAAAGGAGAAGAAGAAGAAGAAGGAAAACAAGAGAAAAGCTTACCTTTTATAAGTTTACCTCTTTTTTTTTTTTTTTTAAAGGCAAATATTTTTTTTTCCTGTTCTTCCCTCTTCTCCCCACCCCAACCCTCCTCCTTCTTCTCCCAGTTTGTTCCTTTTTTTTTCTGTCTTCTACTTCTTCTGCTTTTTCTTTTTTTTTACGTTTTCTTATCTTATTTATTTTGTTTTATATTTTTTTTTTGTGTTCGGGGTTTTGTTTTTTTTTTCCCTCCCGATAAAATAAATAAGAATTTAAAAAATATCGTAAAGGTAACGTGTAAATAATTTAAATTTATTTATTAAAATTGCTGTAGCTGCTGCTGTTTCTGTTGCTGCATTTTTTCCTGTTTTTTTAAACGATTTCTCTCCATTTTAAAAAAATAAAATAAAATAAATAAAAAAATTTGAAATTTGTAAACGCGATTTTATTTTTTCGTGCTCAAACGTTGTGAAAATAAATTAATTTAAAGAAAAAAATGGTTTTGATTGGTTGATCGCTGTGCCTTCGTTTTTCTTTTCCGCCTTTTTTTTAACGGTTTCAACGGTTGAATTTTTTTTTGTTTTTTTATTAAATATTATTGAATTAAGAATAAGAATGAATTTATTGTTTGTTTGTTTGTTTGTAATTTATGTTGAGAAATTATGTTTTTAGTTTATGTTGTTTATAAAAATGATATTTAAATTCGAGGGAAACTCGGAAAAACATTTAAAACATGACAACTTGTAAAAATAAAATATTGTGTTTCCTAATCGGGGGGAGGGGGGAAATGTACAAAAAAGAAATTTTGTGCTGTGGTGACAAAGCAGAAGATACTTAAAATTATTAATTTCTACGACGAAATTCAGAAAAAACATAAACAAAATAACGATGACGTCAACAAAACTAAGTGTGATTCCACTCATTATACAAAAAAAAAAAAAAAATTTATTTAATCCGTGTGTGAGTCAGTCAGTCATTTGTCGTGGTATTAGATAAAGTTTTAACAAAAAAAAAATAATAATAATTTTTTAAGAATAAAATTTATTAAGAATTAAAAATTATTTTTTTTACAAAAAAAAGAAAAAAAAATTAAAATTCATTACTTGGAATGAAAAAAAAAATTTTTAAGTTTTGAATTTATTATTATTATTATTGTTACTGTTATTGTTATTATTATTATTATTATTATTATTATTATTATTATTTAAATTGTAAGCAGTTTCTTACATAATTTTATGTAAAAAATGACAACAACTGCGGAGACTGCGGAGAAGAAACTTGTTTTTTTTTTAGTTAATCCTTTTTTACGAAAAGCTCGAAAATTAAATAAAAGTAAAAATAATAATAATAATGATAATGATGATGATAATAATAATAATAATAAATCAAAGAAGAGCGAGAAGAGATAAAAAAATAAAAAAATTTTTTTAAAGAGTTAAAAGCCCAAAAGACGGTAAAAATAAATAAATAAATAAATAAATTTTAGCCATAAACTCTTCTTATTTCCGGTCGTGACGTTATATTAAGGTTAAAATGTGTAAATCCGGTCATTCTTTTACGTCATCACGACAACAACAACAACAACAAAAACAACAACAACAACCCGTTGTTGTTTCAATATTAAAATTTCAATTTTTTTTTTTTTTTGTTTATTTCATTTTTGTAAACCGAAAAAGTTTTTGCGAAATTCTTTTTCACACGCACGCACACACACAATAAAAATAAATATAGGTAACTTTTCTTTTTTTTGTCTTCTGCTACCTTCCCTCTTCACCTCCCCTTCTCTCTGTCTCCCGATCAAAATTTTTAAATTATTTATTCGGGCGTAAAGAAATTTTATTGATTTTTGTTAAACAATAACAACAAACAAAATGATTATTATTATGATTGATTCGCGTGTAAAAATCGTATCTTTTTGTTTTGGAAGGGGGAAAGGGGGGTAGGAGGAGGAGATGGGGAGATATGTAAAGGAGATTTATAATAAATTGATCTATGCGTGTAGGTTTTTTTTTTCCTTATGTAAACATCTTCAAAATTTTTTTTTTTTTTGTTAAACTTTTGAAAACTTTTTTTTTTTTTTTTAAACAATTTTACCTTTTTACGAAGTTTTTCTTTTTTTTTCCTTCACGCAAACTATTCTTCTCTATTTTATTATTCACCTTTCACGGGTTTGGAAAATGTCACGAGCAAGGGGAAGGGGGAGGGAAACGAACGTGATGAATATTAAAAAAAAAAAAATTTTTTTAGTCTGATTTGCCGAACGTTTAAAAGTTTTTTTTTTTTCCACCTCGCATTTTATTCATCTGGAAAAGTTTTAAAAAAATCATCGTCGTCTGCAATATCGAACGTCAACAATCAAAATGTTTCAAATTTCGAAAAATAATATTTACAAATAGTCAACAACAAACAACAACAACTACAACAACAAAATTATACGATAGAAGTTTTTTTTCTTATCATTAAAATAAACGATAACAAACTCTAATAAGAAGAAATTTAAAACAAAACATTTCGACAAACAAGGAAAACGAAACAAAAAAAATTATTATTATTATTATTATTATTACTTTTATTATAGTTATTATTATTATTATTACGAATTTTTACGGCCGTCGTTCGTTCGTTCGTTCGTTCACATGTTTATTATTATTATTATTACGACAAAAAAACCAAAATCAACACCACGACTCTCACTGTTCCGGCATTTATTTACGCATTTATTATTATTATTATTATTATTATTATTATTATTATTATTATTATTATTATTATTATTTTAAAAACAAAGTTTTCTAAGAGGACTAATTGTAAAGGTCGTCTTTAAGCGTCGGTCGTTAACTTTCGTTTAATAACAAAAAAAAAAAAAGAAAACTTTTGAACATTAGAAAGGCGGCAACAACCGTTAAATGGATACTTTAACAAGATAACTTTAACGCGGCGGAAAATATAGAATTTTTTAAATAAAAAAAAAAAGCAGACGAAAAAGAATTTTTTTCCCTTTCTTTCTCTCTTTCTCTCTCTGTTCCTCTTTTTTTAACGGTTTTTTTTTTGTCTTTGATTTAAGTTTTCACGGAGAAAATTTTTTTTTTTTCGATTGGAACTTCCGAAAAGAGGAGAAGAAGTTGATGACGTAAGACAAACATTTGATCGGATTTGAATAAAATTAATAAATTTATTATTAACTCCGATGATGATGATGATAATGATGATGATTGATTTATTGACGGACATCTTATCGATTAATAAGAAATACATAAATCAAAAAAAAAGGAAAATTCTGAACGACGACGATTATCATTTTTTGTTTTTATTTAAAAAAAAAAATTCTTATCACGTCATTTAGTTTAATTAACCCTGGATGTACTCATTATCATCATCATTATCGTCATCGTCGTATATTTAGAATTATCGAATTTGTTATTGATAAGATTTATGGGTTGTTTTTGTTAGTACCACGTCTACCACGTGTCTACAAACTCACGCACACGATCGTCTCGTGAATAACAATTATTATTATTATTATTATCACGTCATGGAGTCATTTATAAAAAAATTCGATCGTCGAATAAAATTTTTGTGTCGTTTGTTTGTTTGTTTGTTTGTTTGCCTTTATCGTTTTTTTTAAAACAATAATAAAAATGAATAAAAGTAAAAGTTTGCAAGCTTCTAAAAAATTAAAAAAAAAAAAATGGAGTCATTTTCATTTTCCCTCTGTTATTATTATTATTATTATTATCATCATCATCATCATCATCATCATTATTATTATTATTATTATTATTATTGCATAAGAAAATGTCTAGCAAGAGCTTTTAGCGAAATTGAGCCTTTTTACGTAAAACCTTCCGGTGATGTATCTACTTTTAAAGTACTTTTTTTCTATTTTTTTTTTCTTTCTTTTTTTTTTTTTTCTTCTTTATTATGGCATTCGTTATGGTCTCTCCGCGAGAAGAGGGGGAGAAGAAGTGAGAGGGGGAAAGGGTAGAAAAGAAGAGAAATGAAGTTTATGATGAGAGGGTGGAGGGAAAGAGGAGGAAATGATGAAAAAAGATAAAGGGCGGTAGTAGAAGGTCGTGGTTGGTAAATTTTATTCAAAATTTTTCAGTCGATTCTGGAAATTTTTCCTTTTTGACCACGCACTCGCACACGCACACTTTGTAGAAAATTAAAACGAGGAAAAAAAAACAATTTTTTTTTTCGAGGGGGAGGAAAGGGGGGAGTTCCGCTGATGTAAACGGGAATTTTCGTTTTTTTTTGCATTTTATAAATTAAAAGGGAAAAAACGTGAATGTATTTTTTTTTCATACGTATGATGTTCTTCTGCTGGAATGGATTCCAGCAGAAGGGTAAATGATGATGATAATAATACTTTTTAAAATAAAAAATTAAAAAAGCGACGACAGGTAACATAAAAAAATAATGAAGAGAAATCAGAGGGAGAGAGAGAGAGAAACAAATGGAACGAATTAAAAAAAAAAAAAAGAATGAAACGTGTAAATAGATTTTCATAAACCCGAAGATTACGTTTAAGAAGAAAAAAATAAGGAAATTAAATAACCGGAAGTTGATTCACGAGGAAAAAATTTCAAAAAAAAAAAAACAAATTATTATTATTATCTAACGTTACCTTGATAAATTCGTCATTTTTAAAAATTATTTTTTCATCTTATTTAACAAACGTACAACAACAACAACAACCGTAAAACGATGGCCGTTGTTATTTCGAAAAGCTACTACGTAACAAACAATAAGCTTTTTTACAAGTACAAACTAAAATTATTACATGAAACGTGTAATTAAGTAATAAAAATAATTTTTAAACAAAAAAATTTATATATTTTTTTTTAATGGCGGAATGAAAATTGATTTTTTAATGGAGGGTATTTTTGTTTGTCGACGTTCGTTGAAGGTATACAACCAAAACAAAAACAAACGATGTTCTACGTCATAATAATCGTGGAAATCATTTTACAAATAATCTATCCAGTATTTAATAATTTTTTATTAACGATACATTTTTTTTTTTCTCGAAGTAACAGAAGCGTTCGATTCGAACTTGAAAAAAAAAAGTTCAAAGGTTGACTTCAGGCACGAAACAAACAAGGAAAATACAAGGAAAAAAAAAGCCCAAAGCGTTTCTTGATATTTTCCAAAATAAGTTTAAAAAAAAAAAAAGCTAAACACAAAAGAAATCATTTAAATAAATCCAAAACCTCTTAAATATGTCAGAACAATTTTTTTTTTATCTTTTCCTTCCTTTTTCTGTTTCATTCTTGCTTCCTTGCTTGCTCCTTAAGAAAAAAAAAAAAAGGAAAATTTTGTCTCTTCTGCCACCCATTTTTCTTCTTCTTCTTCCACTTCACCTTCTTATAACCCCTCTCCCGGCCCTGCCAATCCTTTTCCCATCTTCTTTACTAAAAACCATGTCTCCTCCCTTTATTTTTTTTTTCCTCGACATATAAATTTTTTTTTTCTTTAGCTCCTTATGAAAATTTTTTTCATTTTATTTTTTTATTATCATTATTATTATTTTTTTTTTTTGTCGTCGTCGTCGTCGTCGTCGTAAATGCATCGGTTGCAAGTTTTTTTTTTTTTTACGGTACTTGATTTTTTCGTAGACTATACAAAAGGTTTATGTAAAGGATGTTATTAAATTTGTATTACGTCATGCATAACTCGTTTACGTTTAAATCCTCTTATCAAATCAATTTTTTTATATATTTTCGTCTCTTTGATAAGGCCCAAAATGACAAATGATATCGTATTATTATTATTATTATTATTATTATTATTATTATTATTATTAAATGGAAAAATCCGCCTTTTGCAAAAAAAAAAAAAAAATACGTTTTGTTAATTGAAGTGTAGTATTCCATTTGTTTTTTTTTTTTAATAAATAAACGCAGCGTTACGGTATTCAATTGGAAAATCGATGATGAATCGATACTAGTAATAATAATAATGATAAACTATCAATTTATTATTTTGCAAATAAAACAAATGGCGGTAAAATGAAAAAAAAAAAAAAGAAAATAATTCACGAGACGCGAGTAAAAAAAATTTATTATTATTTTTTTATTATTTTTTCAAAAATTATTAACGGTGATAAATTCTTATGACACGTTATTGACCTTAATAAACGAAGTCAAAATAGATGAATGTTTATATTTATTTATTTTTTTTTTTTTTTTGGCATTGAAAACCGCCGCGTTTTACTCGTGGTACAAGAAAACAAAAAAAAAAAAAAAACAAAAAAGTTTTTGACGCATTAATCTTTGACTCTTACGTTATTTATTATTTTGAATTTTTCAAACAAAAAAAAAAAAAAAAATTATTTTTTCAAGGGATTTATGATTATTATATTTGACGTAATAGTCGTGTAATTAGAATTTCACAGATTTTCTTTCGTTAATAATCGTGTATGTAATACGTATTCATATATACATGTCTGATAATCGTTTTCACGTGTTCGAAAATGAATGAATTGTTATTATTATTCCCTTTCGGATTTTGAAAACTCTCAAAATTTACCTTACTAATAATAATAATAATAATTATTTGTTTGTTTGTTTGTTTTTGTTGTTTGTCTTATTTAAAAAAAAAAAATGCGATTTGTTTCCGACTCGTAAAAAAGAAAAAAACCGCATTAACGTGAGAAAAATGTTTTTGCTAAAAAAAAAAAATTTTTTTTTTTTTTTAATATTAATAAGTCAATCAATCAATCACTGTTCGTTGTTAATTATAACAAACAAACAAACGAAAAAATAATAATAATAATACAAAACGCATTTAAAAGTTTAGCCAATCAAGATTTATTTTTAAATTCACAAAAAAAAAAATTCTGAATGTTTAATTTGTTTATCATCATCATCATCATCATCATTATTATTATTATTATTATTATTATTATTATTATTATTATTATTATTATTATTATTATTATTATTATTATTATTTTTATAATATTTTAATTACTTTCGTGACGAATAACAAATGTTAATAATAATAATAATAATAATAATAATAAATTCGGAAGTAAAAACAAACGGAAACGAAAAAATGAAAAAATTAAGATTGACGGCGATATAAAAAAAAAAAAAAATCAAGAAAAGGTAAAATTTTTAAAATGAATTTTATGACGTCATCTATGACGTAATTTAAAAAAATTAAAATAAACAACAAGAGGGTGGTGTATATACATTATTATTATTATTATATTTTCCGAATTTTCGATACCCCCACGATAATAGTTCGAATTTAATTTTTTTTTATACGTCCAAAAATCAAAATTTTTTAAAACGTTTGTTGTTGTTGTTGTTTTGCGTTTGTAGTTGTTGTTGTAATTTTTTTTACGAATTATTATATACATCATACAATTATTTTATTTTAAAACATTAAAAAATAAAGAAAGTAATTTAAAAAATATTTTATTTATTTTATAATGAGTTTAAAATACGAAAAAAAAAGAAAAGAAAATAGTAAAAGTGAGTGTATGAAGGTTTAAGATTTTTCACTTTAAAAAAAGTTTCCTCCTCTTTCCACTTCCCATCTCCCGCCTCCCGCCTCCTACTTTTTTTTTTCTTTTCTCCTTCCACTTCAATTTAAAAAAGTTTTTTTCTTTTTTTTTTTTTCTCTCATATTGACTGAATGAATTTTTTATTTCATTTTATTTTCTTCGTATTAAAAAAAAAAAAAGAAAAGAAAAAAAGTTTTTATATATTAAAATTATCGAGTTACACGTGTAATAATAATAATACTTTTTTTTTTCTCGTCAAAATATCTACCGTCAATTATCATTTTATTTATATAATAATAATAATACTAATAATAATAATGCTGATAATAATAATAAAGGAAAAAAACAAAAACAATTTTTTTTTTTTTTTGAACAATTTAAATAAATGAAGATGATCATACGTTTCGTAAATGTTTAAATTTTTTTTTTTTTGTACGTAAATAAATTAATCTTTATGCGTTTTAATCAGTGACGAATTAAGGTTGAATAAAAAAAAAAATTATTAAAGTAAGAGGAAAAGTGAGAAATGGAAAAAAAATGACAGTTTGAATGAAACTCATTTCATTTTTTTTTTTTTATACACGCGAAAATGTTTTTTTTTCTTTTTTTTTTTAATTTTCTCCAGGAACGAAAGCATCACTAAAGTTTTCCCTCCTCCTCTTTATCTTCCTTTACCCCACCGTTCCCGATTTTTTTCTTTTTACCGAGGAAAACTATGGTAAATTTTTATTATTAGAATCACAAAAAAAAAAAATTCCAGATTATGTTAAAATTAAAATTTTTTTTTTTTTTTAAAGTTTCTTTTATTAAACATTTTCTTATCTAATTATTTTAAATTATATTGTTAATGAAAAAATAATAATGATAATAATAATGATGATGATTTTTTTTTAATCACTTACGATAAATTTGGAAGGTTCGGAGGGGGGGGGGAACACATACGTTGATAACAGGGGTTTTTTTTTTCATCTAACTTTTCATTTATTAAAATATTTTTGTGCGTGTGTTGCATTTGGAACTGAAAGGTAGAGGAGTATGGGGGGACGGGGGTGTATTAGGAGGGTGTGCGCTTGTAACTGGTGTTCAACATTTTTATTCGATCGAATCAAAAAGTGTAGAAAATGTTAAACCGAAGGAAAATTATGTACATCATTGGAAAACAGGCGGGGTTTTGTTTTTTTTTTTAAATCTCCTCCCACCAATTTTCTCCCTCCTCCCTTTTCTTCCTCCCCTTTCTCCTTTTTTTTCACTCCAGCGAAAAAATTTTAATAAAATAAAAAAAAAATCGAAGAAAATTTATATGTATATATAAATAAACGGAGAAAAAAAAATAATAATGATAATAATAAAAAAGAGAAACATGAGGAGAAAGAAAAACGTTTTTATTTATTAATAAAATAAATATTTTGAATTTTTTTTTTTTAATCTGGAAATTTTTTTTTCTGGAGAAACGGATTTTTTTATTTTTAATTTTAATAATAATAATAATAATTTTTATAAATATATATACATGCATTTTAAATCTCTTCTCCTCCCCGTTAAAGTCTTCATCTTTTATTTTATTTTCCGTTACGTAGTAAACATTATTATCAAGTTATTTATTGTTATTACTATTATTATTATCATCATCATCAATAAATAAATAAATAAATATTATTAATGATAATTATTCGACATTTACAAAGGTGATTTTTATTTTTTTGGTAACGTATAAGGAAATGTTTCGAATCTATAAATAATTTATTTAAAGGATGATAATAATACCATTGATAAATTAATTACGTAATTTATGGAGTAGAAAAAAAAAATTTTTCTTTATGACGTCACGATGTAAAAAAAAAATCGACAAACGTTTTCGGGTTATTATAAGATTGTGCCAAAAAGTTTTAATTGTTCTCTCTCTCTCTCTCTCTCTCT
>NW_002987078.1:345377-355849 GCF_000006295.1 Pediculus humanus corporis | reverse complement strand
TTTTCTCTCCCCTTTCCTCCCGTTTTTAAGTAGTTTCTGTCCGATTTGCCGTTCTTTCATCAAATTGCCAATAAAACTTTTTAAAAGCATTTAAGAAAAAAAAAAGAAACAACACAACAGGAAAAAAAACTTTTTTTAAACTCAGTTGAGACAAGGATTGACGAGGAAATGGAAGAATGATATACAATAAATTCCATTTCCTTTCCTTTTTCCTTTTTCCTTTTTCCTTTTTTCCTTTCATTTTTATTTTTATCGAGTGATGACACACACACACGCACACACACGAAAAAAAAAAAAAATTTTTTATATATGCCTTCGAGCTCGTCATAAAAAATTTTTTTTTGTCTTTTTCGTTTAAATGACTCTTTCCGAAAAAA
Source organism: Pediculus humanus corporis (assembly GCF_000006295.1). Classification (NCBI taxonomy): domain Eukaryota; kingdom Metazoa; phylum Arthropoda; class Insecta; order Psocodea; family Pediculidae; genus Pediculus; species Pediculus humanus. The sequence goes on along the minus strand of NW_002987078.1, from coordinate 355,472 downwards.
AAAATTAATTAACCTAAATTTTTTTTTTATTCATATTCACGTATTCATATATATATAAATATTTTTTCCTTTGATCCTTTGTAAAAAAAAAAATATTACGTCACGGAAAATGCCGTTAAATTTCATTCTTCATCAACGACGAATTTAAAAAAAAAATTTTTTTTTTTTTAATTAAAAATTATTTATAATTTTTTTTTTCTTTTTTACGCGTCGTGATTGTTTCGTAATAATCATTTTTAACAAAAGGATAAAAGCAAAAATTTAAACGGTAGCAAATTTTTAATTTATTTATATAATTGAAAAATTTCTCGGATTTGCGACGTCGCGAAGAAAAAATCGTAATAAAAATTGATTTTTTTTATCGATTCGCACGAATTATTATTATTTTTATCCACGTGATAATAATGATAATAATGATTTTTTTTGCTGCGTGCTATATAAACACTTCGATTTAACATAAATTATAAATAAAAACAAAAGAATAATAATAAGAAGAAAAAGTTTAGTAGAAAATGACATGAAATTCGTTGTCGTCGTCGTTGGTGTCGTTGATGTCGTCATCATCGTGAGGAAATTTTGCTGTTGTTAACAAAGCCCAAAAGGTTTAGGTTGCACATTAATTTTATTAGCATTGTTAATCTGAATTACGTAAAAAACTTGTTTTCTTCTTTATATCTCGTGTGGTTGTGGAATTCAGTTCGTTCGTTACGTATCGATCGACCGGTGAAATTCTATATTTATTACACCGGAAACCGAACAATTAGAATATTTTGTCGTTAACTCAAGAAAACCTTTGCCTCTCTTCCCCTTCACCTCTTCTTCCTTCTCCTCTTTACCTTTTCAAATATCTTAATAAAAAACTCATTTATAGAGCAAATCGATTTATAGTCCCTCTCTCTCTCTCTCTCTCTACATAGCTTTGAAGTTTTGAATTTCCGGAAAAACCTCTCGCGCGCATTTTTATTTTAATGATTAGTTTTTTTTTTTTAAATTTTTCCTGAGAGTTTATTAAAATGCTGACGTCACGATAAAAATAATAATAATAAAACCCGGTAAAAATTAGACCGGATAAAGGGGGAGAAAGGGAGGGAGGGGAAGAGAAAAAAGGAAATAAAAAGAAAATTTTAGAAAAAAAGTGATTTTTTTTTTTTTCTTTTATGAGACTTATACGCGACAATTGTGAATAAAAAAAAAATAAAGAAAATTCTAGAAAATAATGTAATTGATCAATGTCACGAAACGAGAGGGGGTTAGAATGAAAGGGTGGGGAAGGGGGGCGAACGAAAAAAAAAAAATATTTATACGTAAGAAAAGAGACAATTCAAAGGAAATTTATAGCATTGAATTCGCTCTATAAAGTTGATTGATTACGAATAAATTTCACGCTTTATGAAATCCCTTATTTTTTTTTTTATCCTTCTCCAGTAATAATAATAATAATAATAATAATAATAATAATAATAACAACATTTTGGGGAGGGGGAGGTGAAAAGTTAAAAATTCAAATTAAATTTTTTTTTTGGGGGAATAAGAGGAGAGGAGTCTTAACGAATATGGAGGAGAAGAGTCTTAACGAATATGGAGGAGAAGGAGGAAGAAAATTTTACGAATCACACTTTTCATTTTTTTTTTTGACTACTGTCCTAAAGAAAAAAAATTGGGGGAAGAAAAAGAGGGGGGAGGAAGGAGGAAAAAGAAAAGTTTGAATTTTTTAAAAATAAATAATAATAATAATAATTTCCGAAGTATTTTAAAGAAAATAAATAACTAAAAAAAAAAACTTTTTCTTTCCTCGTTTTTATTCTCTTTCTTTTTTCTTTTTTCTTTTGTTTTCTTTTTCTTTTTTTTTTAGTTTACTCGTGTTCTTGTTTTTTTTTCCTTTTTTTCCTTTTTTCCCTTTTTTTTTTTTTTGTTAAGCGTGAATTTCAAATTTTTTCTAAGAAAAAAAAAAAAATTCAATTTAGGTTTTTTGCAAACGATTCTTAAAGGAAAAAAAAATTTTTTTATAAATTTGTATCAGTTTCCGGTTCATTGACAGATGAAATGAAATTTTCACAAAAAAACTTTTTCATTTTCCTTTGTAAAAAAAAAGACAAAACTGTTTTTACTATTATTATTATTAATATTATTTTTGAAAACGATGTAAATTTTTTTTTATTTTATTTTGAAATTTTTTCGACCTTAAATTTTTCTAAATAAATAAAATAAATTTTTTTTTCTTTTTTTTTTGAGGGGGGGGGAAAGAATTTGCCGACAAATTTTCCTTTTGATGATAATAAAACTTTAACTATTATCAACGGATTATGACGTATTTCTTCGCCGTCGGTAAATATTTAACAAAAAACTTAAGTAAAATAACAATAATAATAGTAATAATAATAATAATAATTTTTATTATTATGATAACACATTTTTATAATAACATCGGATTAAAATAAATAAATAAAAATTTATTATAAACAATAAATAAAAATAAACCTACGCACAACATACGCACGCTCTCTCTCACGGATAAATAATTTTAACCTGAAAAATAATAATGATAATAATAGTAACCAAACTGGAAAAACTGGAATTATTCGGGATAAGAGATGGAAACAAAAGAAAATTCGGCGGGCGCCATAGAAATAATCGTAAAGTTAAAATAATATATTTCACTTACAAAAAGGTTCTGGAATTTTCTTTTAAAAGGAAAACCCTTCCCACTCCTCCTAAAAAAAAAAGAAAAAGGAAATAATAATAATAATAAAAGTACTAATATAAATACATTAAAATTTTTTTTAGGTAATAAATTTTTAATCGAAAATAAACAAAAAAAAAAAAAATTTTTTTTTTTTTTCTAAATAAAATATTTATTTTTACGCGTAAACAACACGTGCGTGTACATACGCACGCGTGTGCGTGTGCGTGTAAATTACATTTTAATATAAAATTTACCATCTGGAATTTTTCTCATGGACAAACGAAAAAAAATTTTCATTTCCATAAAATATATACATATAATTTACGCGGTAATATTAAAATCACAAACAGGCTTGCAATTTATTATCATTATCATTATTATTATTATTATTATTATTATTATTATTTTTATGATTATCATCATTATCATTACCGTCGTTATTACGTTTTTATATATATATATATCTGCGACCGTCTTATATATATATATATTTTTTTAAATATCATTAGTCGAATATTTTATTCGAAAAAAAAAAAAAGAAAAAAGGCGGGAAACGTTGGCATAACCGAAATTAAAAGTGTTGCCAACTTTGTGATAACGAAAAGAAATAAAAAAAAGAAGCAATTAACGAAAAAGTCTCAACTTATATAATGAATGGTTTTTTTTTTTTTTTTTAAAACGTAACCGGGTCTTTTATTGATTTTGTATTGTATCGATTTAAGTAATAATAATAATAATTAAAGGTTTCGATAAATCATTAATTAATTAATTACAATCGATATATCGATATCGAAAATTTAAAATTTTCATAAGAACAAAAAAAAAAAATAGTAGTTATAATTTGTGGAAAAATGAGTTTTTTTTTATCTCTCTTTCTCTCTCTCTCACACACACACTCACACACGCGCGTAAAAAACTCAATCGTGTGTGTAAATAATAAAAATTAAAAACAAAAAAAAAATTTGTCGTGTTTTATCCGCCATCTTTTTTTTTCTTTTTTTTATTCGACGAATGAATTTAATTCGTTTCCCGCGCGCGTTTTCATTTTTATACGTCAAACTTTGAATTTTCTTTCTTTTTTTTTGTTTTTTGTTTTATAATTTACAAAAATATTTCGCTAAATAAAAAAAAAAAAAAAAAGAAAAGAAAATGGAAAAAGCAAAAAGCGAAAAGAAAAAAACCGGAGAAGAATACGAAGAAGAAAGAGAAGAAGAAGAAGGGAAAAAAAATTTTCCTCTTCATTTAACTTCCGTTGTTGTAAGAGAAGAAATTCATGGAAAATTACAAAAGGATATAATTGAAATTTAGTTTCCGGAAACGTATTTTTTTTTTTTTTTTTTTAAATTACATTGTAATATTTTTTCTCTGTTCAGTCAACAAGAAAAATTTTTTTTTTTTTTTTTTTTTAGCTAGCGTACGAAAAAAAATCGAATTTGGAATTCTGCTGGAATCGTGTATTTTGTTTTTTTTTCTTTTTTTCTTGTTCATTTTATCTAATGCATAATAATTGGAAAACGATTTTATAAAAAAAAAAAATTTTTTCCTGGAGAAAATGAAAAAAAAGAAAAGAAAAATTATAATTTTATTTCTTTTGTTTTTTTTCCTCAATTCATCTTTGTTAATTTAATTAATTAATTTAAAAAATTATTCGTTGAAATTTTTTTTTTGTTCTGCTTTTCCAGGTGTTTTTCTTTTTATCGAGATTTAAAAAAAAAATCGAATGGAATCGTCATTCTGATGACGTCATAGTAACCAATTTATTGTTAATTTGTTTTTGATAAAAAAAAAATGGTGGAATTTTTTTTTTTTTTGCGACGCGAGAATTAGGAGGGAGACTCGTTGGATTTTTTTTCCAGGTTTTATTATTATTATTATTATTATTACATTTTCGGTTCCGGGGTATTTTCTTATGTTGACTTAATTTTGAAAATGTCGTTCGTTTCTTCATTTTCCACTACTATTTTACCTTTTGAGTTTGTTCGCCCTTTTTCCTTTTCTCATAAAATATAGTTTAAGTCCGTCGCGTTGAAAACTTTCATAAAGGTTTTTCTTCTTCTTCTTCATCTTCTTCCGTTCCTTTTCCCCCTTTCTCTCTCTTTCTCTCTATCTCTTTCTTTTATTATTTAATCCAGCTTAAGGGAGATTTAATGTCTGTCCTGGAAAAACATTTTCTCATTAATAATAAGGTTGATGAATACATTCTTTGTAAGTATATTCAATAATGAAAATGGTTCAACAAATGAAAGTGATATTTTCCTTTGAGAAAATATTGGAGAAAACCTAATCAAATTTAACTCTTGATTGAGTCTTTCTCTCTCTTTCTCTCTCTTTTTCCTTCCTTTGAAAATTGTCGCTTTTTATTTTTGTGTTATCGACGAAAAAAAAAATTTTCTTTTTTTAAGAAAAATTTTTTATTTAGATTTTTATTTATTTATTTATTTATTAATAAAATTTTTGTTTGTCGTTTGTTGTTTGTTATTATTATTATTATTATTATTATTATTATTATTATTATTATTTTTTACGTCGGTTATTCGAGGAGCGATTTTCAAGAAGTTACCGTTCCAGATTTTTCCACATCCTCAATTTTAAATTTATTTCGTGAATGTATATCCCTCCGATTTTTTTATGCTTTTCCAAAAAATTATCTTCTTAGATCTCTGGATATATTAAAAATAATAATAATAATAATAATAATGATAATAATTTACGAAAAGTATTCAACCGTAAAAAAAAAAAGTGTAAAAAGTTTTTTTTTTTTCGTCAAACCTTTTATTGCTGCAAAGAAAAAAAGGAAAAATTTATTTTTAATTAATTTACGTTATGATATCCATAAGTTTTATTGGATAAAAAAAAAAGAAAAAGTTTTGAACAAACTTTACACGTTATCGTACGTTAAAAAAAAATTCGTATCGTAAAAGAAATAATAGTAATAATAATAATAATAATAATAATAATAATAAATTTTTATAACCGCAAAATAATAATAATTTTTTTTTGTTTTCACACGTTGTCGTTCTGATTCGATTAAAAAAAAGGAGAAGAAGAAGAAAAAAAATTTTACCAAAAAAAATAATTAAAAATGATATTAAATATCATCATTATTATTATTATTGTTATTGTTGTTGTTGTTGTTGTTGTTGTCGTTTCGTTTTCGTTTTATTTCGGATTATTTCGGTCATGACCGATATAATTTATTTTGGTCTTTCATTGAAAAGAAATTGAATGAAGGAAAATCTTTTGAAGCCGAACGACGGGGGGGGGGCGAAAGGATGTCAGAGGGATGAAATAGGTAGAAGGAGAAGGGGAGAAGGAGAGTTAGGGGAAATAATTTTTTTTTCTTTCTCAACACTTGAAAGGTAATTTTATTCTAGAAAATTTTCACACTTCTTTTCAAAAAAAGGATCATTTTTCAACTTGAAAATCAATGCTTCAAGTTTTGACCCTTTTTTTTTCTTTTCGAGTTGCAATCAAATTTTAGCGTTTTTAAGTTTTTCTTCTTTTCTTTCTTTAGTTATTTGAAATATTTTTTATGGTTTTCTTTCTTTTTTTCTTTCTTTTCTTCGCGATTTATGTTCCGCGCGCCATGTTTTTCTTGTCGTGAACAGCTTTATTGAAAACAACTTGGTAACAAAAAAGAAAAAAAAAATCATTTATGTTTTATTTCTTATTGAGTTTCTTTTTCTTTTCTTTTTTTCACTCGAAAGTTTTTTTTTTTTTTTAAATTTATTTTTTTCTCGGTAAGAAATGATTTATAAAATCCTAATAAAATTAGTCTCCTAACTTTTTCCTAAGATTTGGCAAAACGCAAAATAAAACCGACAAAAATAAATAAAATTTAATTTATTAACTACTTTTTTTTTAAAAAAATGTATTTTTTCTTTTCTCAATACAATCATTATCATTATCATCGCCGTCGTCGTCGAACGTCAGCAGGAGTTTTTTTTTTTAAAAAAAAAAAAAGAAAAAAAAATCAGGAAAAATCAAACATGGATTAAATATATAATTAAAATATCGACGCCATTTTGAAATTTAAAAAAAAAAAACATCTCGCGGATTATAATTAATTTTCTTAAGTATAACAAAAAAAAATTTTTCCCGACGGAAAGACGAATAAAAATTATTATCATTATTATTATTATTAGTTTTTGTTTCGTTTTTTTATCATCATCATTATTATTATTATTACTTTTTTTTTCTTTTAGCCTCCTATTAATTACATTTTCCAGTTTTTTGATTTGAGATTTAAAAAAAAAAAAAACAAAAAAAAAATTTAAAGAGAGAAAAAAAAAATTAATTATAAAAAAAAGGAAAGGAAAGGAAAGGAAACCTTTTAAACCTTTTTTAATCCTTTTGTAAGCGAAAGGTTTAATTTTTAAGAAAATAAAAAAAAAGGAAAAAAGGAGTGATTTTTTTTTTTCGAGGAACGAACCCGACAAGGAAGATACGATAAGGAAAAATCAATGAAAACTTGAAAAATTTTTTTTTTTTTTTTTTGAAGGACCGAGCAATCAACCAATCAGAAAAATTCATTTTTTTTTTTTTTAATTGCGAGTTCCCGAGTTCGATATGAGAGAAATGATGACGAAATGGATATTTTTAAAGACGCACACACATGCAAAAACAAAAATTTTATTTTCTCACCTGGAATTATTATAAACCTTTTTTTTGTGTGCTTCTTCCTGGAGAAAAAAGGTTTAATCAAAATAATAAAATAAAATTTTTTTTTATTGACTTTATTTCTTTCGACTCCATAAAACTTTTTTTTTTTTATTCGTTTTTTTTTTTTTTTTTTTGGGGGTCGTTAAACGGAATTGATTTTAAATGGCTTCTGCTTTCCCTGCTTTGTCTGGCATCCATTGGTTTAGTTTTTTAAAACCGGGGGAAAAAAATCTTAACCGCAGGACGCCCCATTTAAATCAACTTAAAAAGAAAAAAAAATTTTTTTTTTTCCCCCTTTTTTCCGAGGGGGGTTTTTTTATACAAAATCTAATGATGACGTCATACGTCGTGCTAATCCCACGACAAACGTTCATATTAAGTAAATTTTTTTTTTTTCGCTTTTGTCCACTTCCCTTCCCCCGTCTTCGTTACACCGCCATTTTATCAAATGTGAAAACTTGAAAAATAAGAACAAAAATCAGGTGTGCAACATTTAAAAAAAAAAGTGAAAATTTTGATTTAATTTGTCTTTTTCTTTATTTATTTCAGAATTGATCGTTTTTATAGCAAAAATCTCTTGCTATAATTAGCTATATTTATTCTTACTCAAGACACAAAAGCAGTAGACAAAAATATATCGAAACGTTCGCATGTGATTCATTATATCGTTAAGGTAAGTTTTATTTATTAAATTATTATTATTATTATTATAAAAAAAAAAAATTTTTTTTTTTTTTTCATTTCATGAGATTTCATTTTGACAGATAATTTGTACCATCCATTGTTGTTATAACAATCATGATGATGATGATGATGATGATGATGATGATGATTTTCTTTTGTGAGTTTTTTTTTTTTCCCACAATAGTTTTCGTGATTTTTCAGTGGGGATAAAAAAAAAAAATTTTCCATTTTTTTTCCTCCTTTTTTTTTTTTTCTTTCACGTGAAATTTTATGAAATGCAAAGAAAAAAAAAAGAAGAAAAAAAAAGTTTTCTTGTTTAAAAAAGTTTCGGGGGAACAAAAAAAAGTAAAAATGAAAAAAGGAAAAAAAAATAGGCGAAAGTTTTTTGAAAGGGGTACAAAAAAATTTTTTCTCACCCTTTTCTCTTCTCCTCCCCAAAAAATTCAAACAATCGAAGGAAACCAGAAATTTTTTTTTTCATAATAATATTCGTGACGTAATAAATATCGTGTAAATTTTAACGGGAACCCGGAAAACGTTTATTAATTTACTTTGGGGGGACGGGAAAGGAAGGGAGGGGAGGGGCCGTCGAGAGCGAGGGTGAGGAAAATCAGTCATTTAACGACATTTAATTTTTAATGACGTTTCCTTGTTTTCCATTCGATTTTTTTTTTTTTGAAATTTTTTTACGTTGGCAACATTTTCATTTCGATATTTATTACACGAGAGTTCGAAAGGTCAAGTTCTACCAATATAATTTCTATATCGTTTATTATATAAAAATAATTACAACCCCCGAGGAAAATTTGTTCTTTTTTTTTTTTTTTAATTTTAAAACAACCAAGTCGTTACGTCATTCTTTTTTTTTCTTTGCGTTTTTTTTTTTTTTACCGGATTGACCGGAAGTGACGAAACCTTTTTGATTTTTAATGTCTTCCCAACCGACCGACCGAATGAATTTAAATTCGTACGTGGCTTTAGTATTCTCAACGGTTTCATTTCTGTCGTCGTAAAAAATTTAATTTTTTTTTTTTTTTTATTCCTTCGTCGTCTGTCTCTCGTTTCCTGTCGAACGAATTTTTTCCTTCATATTATTATTATTATTATTATTATCCGACCTCATATAAAACTCTGAAAGCATTAAATGCATACGTAAAATAATAATGATAATAATAATAAACGGTTAATTATATATTTAAATTTTAAATCGTTATTATTATCATAGTCGTCGTCGTCCTTCCACGAATTATTATTATTATTACAATTTTTTTTTCGCGTTTTGGGGTTTTTAAATTAAATACGCGCGCGTACGCATGACGTAAACGCACTTACGCACGCACGTTTTAAATTGGGAATATTAATTTAATTAACGTTAACGGTCGTTTTGTTACGCCCTTAATTGCATTTTCCTCATTAAACTATTTTCAAATTTAAAATTGACGATGACGGGGGCTGGGGTGTGCTCGAAGGGGAGGAGGGGGCGCGAAAGGAATTTAGGGGGCGGTAAATAAAATTAAAGGTTTTTTTTTGTTGTTGTTTCTAAAAAAAATTACCCGGCGTAAAATGATAATAATAATAATAAAAATAAAAAATTATGCGTGTAACCGACTCCCAATTCTCTATTCCTCACGGCTTACTTTGATCTCTCTCTCTCTCTCTCTCTCTTTCTCCTTATTCAAACTATCTCTCTTTCTCTCTCTCTCTCTTTATTATTTTTGTTGTTTTTAATTAAAAGAAAAAAAAACCTTTTTCTTTCGTTTAATTAATAAAATGATAAAGAAAAATTTAGAAACAGACAACAACAACAACACTTTGACCGTTTAACATATTTACAATCGCATTGATTACATCATTTCAAAAGGCTTTTAACTATTATTATTATTATTATTATTATCATTATTATCATCGCGAGTTAATGATAAGTGAAATAATTTAATGTTTGAAGTTGGTTTTTTTTTTTAAGTGTACAAACAATTACAGGTTTTATAACGAACACCCTTTATTTCTGTCGTAATAAAAAATTTATTCCCTTTTTTTTTTTTTTAATTATTATGATAATAATAATA
>NW_002987078.1:331956-345163 GCF_000006295.1 Pediculus humanus corporis | reverse complement strand
GAGATTTTATGATGAAATAATGATAATAATAATTAAAATCGTAGTTCTCGTCTTTGTCGTATCAGTTTTCATCATCATCATCATCATCATTATTATTATTAATACGCACGTAAAATTTAAAATAAGAAAATTTTTTCTTTTTTTTTTGTATGTTTTCTATTTATAATTTTTCGTTTTTCCCTATTCATAAATTCACGTGAAAAATGTATTCAATTTTCCTACGCGCAATTATCTTCTGCTTTTTACTTTGATGACGTATTTTCCATTTAATTTACAGCGAAAACCGGAAAAACCTTTGATCTTAAAATGATAATTAAAAATGCGGAATGAAATAAAAAAAAAAGGAAAAATTTTTTATGAATTTTCCGAAAATTACAAAAAAAAGGAAACGAAACGAAAGGAAATGAAGTAAAAAGAAAAGTTTACGTCAAATTATTATTATTATTATTAAAATTTTTAATTTATTTAGGATGATAAAAAAAAAGCAGACGACTCGAATATTTTGAATTTAAAATCACAGATATGTGCGTGTGCGTGAGCGCTGGGTGGGGATTTTGTTTTAAAAAAAAAACGGGGTAAAATTAATTTTTTAAATTTTCAACGATTTTTTTTTGTTTTCGTTCTTATTGTTACGAGTACGGAATTAATCGTGGAACTAGAATAGAAAATAAAATATGTATACGAAATGGTTTAAATATGGCGCCGCCTCATGTAAATTAAGAAAAAAAAAATTTTTTTATAAATGTAATAATTAATTTAATCGTAATAAAATAATAATAATAATAATAATAATAATAATACGCGCGACGGTCGAAAAAGTTATAAATTTTTTCTAATTTTCTAACAAGCTGACAACTTTACAAAGTAATAATTTTTAAAATAGTAAATCATTTTGTTCGGGGGGAGGGGAGGCGAGAAGGGAGGAGGAAACTTGTGAGAAAAAAGAAAAAAAAAAAGAAAAATTAGAGAAATTATTTTTCTCGGATTAAACATAAGTCGAAAAAAAAAATTTTTTTTTTTGCAGGGAAAAAATTTTCCCGCATTCGAATTTTTTCGAATTATTACTATTAATTAATATTATTATTATTATTATTATAATTATTAACATCAATCATATAAAGTATAAAAGTTGTCGTGCGTGAAAATATTTTTTATTTTTATTTTATCACCGATCGTAATAATAATAATAATAATAATAATGTGAAAAACCGTTTGAGAGAAACCGGAAATCGGAAAAGCGTTCGCAAATGTTAACATAATAAATGGTTTAATTAATTAATTTTTTTTTTTTGCCGAGTTAATAATTTAGAAATAATTTTTCAGTTATACCCTCTGTCCCTCTTCCCCTTACCCCTTTTCCCGAAAGCTTTTCCCGTTTTATTTTCTTTTATTATTTTTTAATAAGTCAAAAAGAGAGTGAGAGGGAGAGGGAGGAGGGTTGTAAAAAAAGGAAAAAAGGAGGGAGGAGGAAAAAGAAAAATCATTTTATTATTTCAGGCACGTATTGAAAGTTTCCCACAAAGTTTTTTTTTTTTTTGAGAATGTTTTGACTCAAAATCATATATTAGTGTTTGCACGTGACAAATAACTCTTATTTTATTATTAGATTGCTTTATATGAATTTAGTTTTTTTTTTTTTTCAACCCTTTAAGACGAGCCCCTCCCTCCCTTCCTCAAGACATTGCCCCCCCTTTGACTTTTCTTCGAGTTTTCTGTCTTCCCTCCCCCCCCCCCGTTAAACGTCAGTTTTGATATTTACAAACGTGAAAAAATGAATTTTTTTTTTTTTATTGGTGGATGATTCGATGCGTTTAAATGACGTCATAATTCAAATAAACTTTTTTAATTTATATATAAAAAATTTTTTTTTTTTGCGTATGTCGTAAAATTAATTTTTCCGTTTCCGGTTTCCAACCTTTTTTTCATTTCGTCACGGTTTTTGTTATAAACAATGAAACGTTTTTTTTTTTTTGCTGCGATTCATTTAATTTGCTCGTCGAACGAATGTCGAATGATTTGAAAAAAAAAAAAAAGTTTCGTCGGAAAAGTCGGAGTAAATGGATTTTTCCTCAAAGACCCGCCCGGCCGCACCCTTTTTTTCCTTTTTCCTTTTGCTAAGGTTCACGTGACGACAATGAAAAGAATTTTTAGAATTTGGTTTTACTAATTTATAAATCTTCTCGTTTGTTGTTCCACTTTAACACAATCCACGCATACCAACATTGGAAAAATGGGAATTCTTCAAGAAGTTTAACATATTTCAAGAGTAATATTTCTTTCTTTTTTTTTTACGTTTTCTCACAGCCCAATTTTTTCCTTTTCCTTTTCCTACTTTTTCCTTTTTCACTTTCTTCCTTTACCTTCGTTCCCGCCCTCCCCCCGTTCCCCTTTCTCTTTTTTAACTTTTGCAAACAAACTTTTTCTCTTTTACTCATAGGAACGAACGAAGTTTAAACTCCTCCCGCGAATTCGACATTCGGTTGTTTCCTTTTGCCAAACACGCATTTTCTATAAAAAAAAATATTTTTTTGCTGCCAAATTTCGAATCCGGTTGTGGTGGTAATGGTGCGGGTGGTGTTGGTGTTGGTGGTGATGACGGTGGTGGTGACTTTTGTATTTAATTTGAAAAAGTTTTCGAACCGGTAAAAAGTTTTTTAAAAATTTGTTAATTTTTTTTTTTTGTTTTTTTCCTCATCTTTTCTATTTTTCGTTTCATTTAATTTTTCCGTTCGTTTTATTATTATTATTATTATTATTATTATTATTATTATTATTATTATTATTATTATTAGTAAAATAAAGTTAAATGATTCGAACGGTCGTCGACAGACGTAGAGTTCGTCAATTATTCAAATAGTAAAAAAAAGAAAAAAAAAATTTAAATTTAAATTTAAATGGAAAGTCATTGTTTTCAAAGTGAAAATTATTTAAATTTTCTTCGTCGCTCATTTTACATATATATTTCCATATCGATTTTTTTCCTTTTTTTTCTTTCCTTTTTCTGAGTTTATTCCTTTTTTTCACTCTCTCTCTCTCTCTCTCTCTCTAACAGACCTTTACCATCATTTCCGCTTTCTTTACATTTTTTTTTTTTTTTGTTAAAAAAAAAGGCAATAAAAAAAAATTTTTTTTAATTGTTTGATTTCATTTGGAAAATGACGGAAATTTTCCTTGATATGACGTCACGAATCATCGAGTTTGTATCCTTATTCCGATTCTGAAAAACTTAAAAAAAAATAAAATGGGATTGGGGCAGAAAATTTTGTTTTATTTTTTTTTAATCGAAAATTAAAATGTGTCGTTAGAAAAAGTAAAAAAAAATTGTGTCGCGATTTTCCTTATTTGTTTTAATCAAAGGAAAAGTTCAAAAGAAAAATTTGTTTTTTTTTTTTTTTTTACAAAATACATTTTTCAAAGATACGATTTGAAATAAGTAGGATTAAAGGAGAGAAGAGGGGAGGAAAAGAAAAAGGAAAAAAAAAATTTTTTTTCAAGGTGTTAATAAAAAAAAAAAAAAGAAAATTTTCCACGCTCATGTGCGCCAAGTTTTCCTTTTTTTTCTTTCCTTTTTTTTCCTTTTTCAACCGAAATGTAATAAAATTTTTTCTCTTCCTCAAATAAAATGTAAATTTTTTTTTTTTTTTTTTACAATTTGTCAAAGTTAAGCCCTTCATTTTCTTTTTTTCCTTCATTTTTTTTTTGGTATATTTTCCACCTTTTTCTTTTTTTTTTTTAACTTTCCTTCCGCCATCTTTTTTTCCTTACCCCTACCCCCCCCTCCTCGTGTTTCACGCCTACTTTTTTTTTTTTTTTGTAACTTTTTCGCCAAATAAAATTTAAAACAAGTTAAAAATTCAAACGAGGAAAATTTTGAAAATTTTTTTTTTTTATATTCGCGACTGCCGCCTTAGACTCCCCCTCCAACCCCGGCTCTCAAGCCTCCAGACCCTCCCTCCCCCATCTCGAAATGGGGAGATTTAAAAATTTATTAAACGTGCCTCCTGAATTTCTTTTTTTTTTTTTGATTTGTGCTCTCGTTGCCCCGTTTTTTATTCGTCTGATTTTTTTTCCTTTCTTTCCTTTTTCATCTTCTTTCCGCCATTGCTTAATCTCCTATTTCTCTCTCTCTTCCTCTTCATTCCATCTTTCTTCTCGCGTAAAAATAAATCTGTTCTTTTTTTTTCTTTTTTTTTATTTGAAAATGCTGCAGATCGGATTTGTCTACTCGTTTTAGTGTATTTTTATTATTATTATTATTATTATTATTATTATTATTATTATTATTCTTTTTTTTTGCTGTCGTTGTTTTGCTGTTGTTGTAATTTTAAAAATTACCTTTTTCACCTTCTGCCTGTTGATCTCCTGTTACTGAACAAAAAAAAAAAGAAAAAGTGATAAATTGCTTTATTCATCAACCTGTCCGCTTCAATTTTTTCTTTTTATTTTTAGCACAGAAAAAAAAAAGTTTGAGTTTATGGTTGACGCAGGAAGGTAACATTAAAAAAAAAAAAAATTTTTACCGTGCACTTCCACACTTTTTTTCATTCCGTAAAAAAAAAAACTTTCAAATGCGTACAATATAAATGTTTTTTAAAGAAATGACGAATATAAATTACTTCTGAACAAAAAAAAAAAAAAAAAAAACATTCGAGTAATAACTTTAAGTGATTAAAATTAATTTTTAAGGTTTTTAACGTGTCGCAAACTTTTTTCTACGTACACGTCAAATTTCGCATAAAAGTTTTTTTTTTTTTTACTCGTAGTTTTTTACAGCGTCTGCCATTTTTTTTTTTTTTGTATTTTTATTTTTTTCCAACTATAAAAAACATAAAATTTTTTTACATCATTGCGACAAAATGTCTTGGATGCGTCGTCGTCGCCGCCGCCATTTAAAAAAATTTTTTTTTTCCTTTTTTGTTTAATTTTTAAATGTAAAACTTAAGAATATTTATATTAATTGAAAAATCCGAACGAACGTGAAAACGTTCGATTTGATTTTTCTTCAAATTCTGGAGTAAAATCAAAGTTTAAAAAAAAAAAGATGGCGTCTTAACTATTTCACGTCGTTTGTGTCGTTTTCCCTTATTATTATTATTGTTATGTGAGTGGCAAAATGCCATCAAATTAATTTTTTTTTTTTTGTTCTTTTGATGGGTAGAAATTTGATATCCTTTTATCCTTCCCCACTTCTCTCTCTCAATCTCTCTTTTTATCTCTTTCTTTCTCTCTTTCTTTCTCTTCCTCTCCCTATCCATCTATTTCCCTTTCGTCTTGAACTAATAGACGACAGGAAATTTTTATTTTTATCGCGTTTGACAAAAACTCGTCCATTTGACGTTAATTTCTTATTTTTTTCTTATTTATTTCGATTGGCCTCCTTCCCGCCCTTTCTACCTACCCCCCAATCTTCCTTCCCCTTTTTTCGCCCTTTTTATCCCTACGTCTTTACACGTCATCGCATTCGTTCGAATAAATTTTTTTTTCTTTCTAACTCACAAATAATTTATGGTTGATTTACGTTTATCTCGTTTTTCTCCAGCGTTGACTCCAAAAAAAAAGTTAATAATAATAATAATAATAATAATATTAATAATAATGTTTTTCACACGTTGACGTGTAACTAGCAGCAGTAGATATTTTCTCGGAAAATTTAACAAATCACTTATTTCAAATGTTTTAAAAACCACAACGACAAAATAAAAGGAACAACAAAAGATTGTCTTGCATGTAAAAATTAATAATAATAATGATTGCGATTGATGATGATGATGATAATTTCTTGATGATTTTTTAATTTTTTGAATAATGATGATTTTGACCGTTTTTTTATTTTTCATTCGACGTAAATAAATTAGCGTGTCGCGTTATTAAAAAACAAAAATTTGTATGTTTTGTTTAATATTAACATAAAAAAAATTAACCGCCATTAATTTTTTCTTTTTTTATTAGTTCTATAATTTAATTTAATTACAAATAATTTTTCGGTAAATTGTTTTACGACATTTTTAAAAAAAAATGGCCCCGATAAATTTTAATCGGCACACACACACACACACACACACACAAATATTTAATACTTAACGCGTTTGTTGCGTTATTTAAAAAACAAACAAACAAACAAACGATGAAAAAATTTCGTAGGAAAGAATCCGTTAAAAAATCGATAAAGTCGATATAGCTGGAAGATCAAAAAAAGAAAGAAAAAAATTAAATTTTAAAACCACGTTTATTTAATTTTTTTTGTTTCCTTTTGTTATTTCCACGTTTCAACTGTCAATTCGATTGATAAATTGTTTTTTTGTTTTCTTTACTTGGAAAATTTATCTTTTACTCATCATTATCATCATCATCATCATCATCGAGAATGAATTTTTTATTATATTGCTTTTTTTCACGTCAAATTATTTTATTTTTTTTCTTTCTTTTTTTTTCTGTTTAATTTTTTTCGTTCACGGTTCGTTTGCGGTTTTTTTTTGCTACGGTTAAAGATTTTTGTGAATCGTCGCAATAGAAAAAAAAAAATGAAGAAAAAAAAATTTTTTTTTTTTTTAAAATTTAATATCGAGTTTTATTATTATTTCAAAAGATAAAATTATTTAATATCGAATTTAAATAAATAAATAAATAAATTTTTTTTAAAAAAACGTAATATTTATCGATTGAATGAATGAATGATTGATTGATTGGATTTACGGTTAATAAATCGTATATAATTTAATTTGTAGAAAAAAATAAAAAATATATTTTTATTACGCATGTTTTATTTATCTTATTTTTTATTTTCTATTACATCAAATCTATTTTATTTGTAAAGGTTTATAACGTTAGTCATCTATCTATTGACACGACGAAACGATATGGTTTTTTTTTTTTTTTGCGGTTTAAGAAATTTTCTGGAGCGTGGAAAGTTTTTTTTTCCACGTTACCCTTTATACGTTTTCCAAGCGATTTGCGAAATTTTTTTTTCTCTCTCTCGCTCCTTCCACTTATTTTATCCTTTTCTTCTTCTCTTTCTTCTTTTTCTTTTTCTTCTTCTTCTTATTATTATTTATTAAATTATTATTATTATTATTTTTTTTTTAATTTGAAAAATTCATCTCGGCGTGAGTAATTAAAAAAAAAAGGGAAAAAAAAGGAAAAAATTATTTATTTTCTTAATTTATTCAGCTTAATGAGAAAAAAGGTTTTAAATTGTCATATATATTTTAAACCTTTTTTTTTTTTTTAAACAATGGTTTCATAGCCATCAACCTTTTTCTCTCTCTTCCTCTCTCCCCTCCCCCCCTCTCTCGTTTTTTTGCGTTGCCCTTTTTTTTCTCTTCGCTTTTTATTTATTGTTTAAAAAAAAAAAAAATTAAATTTTTGTCGATAATTTAAAAAAATTTTTTTTTGTAAATGCAGTGAAAAATTTATTTACGAACGGATATAATTATTAAATTTTTATTATTATTAAAAAAAAAGTGTTGATGTGACGTCATTGATAAAATTTTTTTTTTTTTTTACTGGAGAAAATAAAAAAAAAAACGGTTTCGTTATGGTAAATTTGTATCGTCTAGACTTGTGACAGTGAATTAGATAGAAATTGTTTGTATGAAAAGGTGAATTCGGCAGGTAAAATGGCGTCGTCTCGTATCTCTCTCTCTCTCTCTCTCTCACACACACACAAACTTTTTAACTTTTTTTATTTGATCAAAAACTTTTTTTTTTACTCCTTTTTTTTTAAAAATAAAACGTTTGTTGTAAATCAACAATTATTACTCTCGTTTTTTTATTTATTTATTTACATTTTATTCGATTGAAAAAAATAAACGCCGAAAATTTCCTGTCGGAAAATTTTTTTTTTTTAAACAACGTAACGGTTTTTTTTTGTTTGTTTTATAGAACGAGTCGAGAGGTATAAAAATAATCCTACGCTAATTATAGGAAAATTCGAAAAAGAAAAAAAAATTTGTATTTCACTTTCTTTCCCTTCTCCCTTTTTCCCCCCACGAAAAAAAAACATACCGTTTGTGACGAAAGTCGGCTATTTTTCCGAATCGGAAATACGTCATCAATTCTCTCATTTTTTTTTTAAAATCGTAATCGTTACGTCGTCGGGAAATTCGTTCGCGGAAAATTTTTTTTTTTTTTTTGTTGTACAAAGAGTGTAATGTGAAAAAGACGTATGTAATTTTATAAGAGAGAGAAAGAGAGAGAGAAAAAGCGGTTTAAATTTTTCAAATTGGAAAAACATTCTAATGGGGGGGAGGAAGGATGGGATCGTAAGAAGCGTTAGGAGAAGGAGGTGCAATATGATAACTCGAAGTTTTCAGAATGAAATTTTTCATGTAAACTCTCCCTCCGCCCCGCCCCGCCCCCGCGCACACGCTCTTATATTTAAATTTACACTAAAGATGCTAATGATGTTTATTACCTTTAATTAATAATAATAATAATAATAATTTGGTAACATTATAAAAGGTGTTGTGTTACTTTATTTATTACTCGATAACACACATTTTATCATAGATAATTTTAATTATTATTACACGTCGTGACGTTTTTAAATATATTTGTATTCAAACAAATTACGAAAAATTTTGAATTGAATCGAAAGAATAGAAATTTGGTAATTGTTTTTATGTGCAAATGGCGAAACGCTCGCTATAAATATAGTATTTTATAGCGTTAATTCGCCGCCATATTTGTTTTGTATGAAAACGTCACCACGGCGAACAAATTAAAATTTTATTTATAATTTTTTTCTCTCTTTTTCCTTTTTCCCTTCTTTCACTTTATTTTTCACCGTATATTTTTTATTTAAATTATAGGTAGACGTTACGGACTATAATTTGCGCTATATTATAATTTTTTATTTTATTTTATATATTTTAAAAAATTCCCTAAATAGAAAAAAAAAATTTTTATTTTCATTTGTTCATTTTCATTTTTTCTTTTTCTCCTTATAGCGCGCTATATTTTTGTTTTTTTTCGCAGGCTCCGATTTCGTTCGAGGAAATAAAATAATAATAATAATAATAATAATGATGATGATGATGATGATGATGATGATGATGATGATGATGATGATGATAACTACAGAAAAATTTTTTAATATATATATAAAAAAAAATTATCAAAAAACGTGAAAATAATTAATAATTTTCACGTCGCACACCAAAAAAAAGAAAAATTTTTTTTACACTTTTTCGCGATTGTTTCCGTTGTTGTTTGTTTGTTTGCCTTTTGTTTGTTCGTTTGTACGACGTATACGAATAAAATGAAGATGAATAAGAGGAGTAGGAAGAATAAAAGAAAAGAGTTTGTTTAAATTTATTTTATAATTAACTTACGGGAAAATTATATCGTGGAGCAAATTTTTTTATTATTTTATTTTCATTCCCTCCCTCTCTCTCTCTCTTTCTTTTTCTCCCTCTCCCCCGCATTCACGTCTATGCAATAAACAAACAATTACAACAAATAACAAAAATTTTTAGAGTAAATAAAAAGTTTTTTTTTTTTTTTTTGTTAATTTTCTTTGCTTAAAATTTTTAATTACTCTCCAGTTTAGGATTTTAATTTTTTTGTTTTTTGTCTATCTTTTTCTATCTCTTTCTATCTTTTCTTTGTATTCCATCATCATTTTTATTTTATTAACAAAAAAAAAAAAAGAAAAAATGTAATTACAGATAAATTTTAATATAAAATAAAATTATTTTTATTTATAATAAAATTATAATATTAATTTATATTAATACGAATAATAATATTATTATTAATATTTTGTTGTTGTTGTTATTGTTACCTTAAGGAAAATAAAAACGAAATTTAATTTATTTTATTTATTCGCCGTATTTCTTGTGTTTTTTGTTTTTTTTGGAAAAGGAAGAAGAAAATGATGATAATGATGATGGGAAGGAAAGATATTAAATGAATCGAAAAAAAAAAAAAGAAAACCGGAAAGAGAAAGAAGAAGAATTTGCGGTGTGTAAAGTTAATAAGAAAAAAAAAAAAAAAAAGATGTTCGTTCGTTCTTTCGTTCGTTTTAAAAGGGGTTGTAACGGGGGGAAGGGTTGTAAGAAGAAGAAGAAACAAGTTTTTGTACCTGTTTTACTACGCTGAGGGTGATTTATAACTCAATCGTAACAAATACGGACGGGGTAAAATAAAATAAATTTTATTTTAACAAATTCGATATCGAAACCTTTTTTTTTTTTTTGGTTCTTCTATTAATTTTATCTTTTTTATTTTAGATTTTACCTTTTATATTTTACCTTTTGCCAAATTTTTTTTTTATCTTTATTATTATTTAACTTGTGTTTGTTTCGCGTTTGTTCGTTTGTTTCTTTCTTTCTTTCTTGAGATTTTGTGCGAATTTTTAAATTTAAATTTTGGTTTCGGTTGCACTTAAATTTGTTTTTTTTTTTTTTTATGATAAGAAATCGTTCGATTTTTTGTTGTTTGTTGTCGATTGTGTTTTAATGAATTTAAAAAAAGGAAAAGGAAAAAAAGAAAAAATTTAACAATAATAATAATTAATGAAATATAAAATAAATTCATTCACATTGAAGGCGTAAATATAAATAAAGGGGGAGAAAGAGAGAAAGAGGGAGATAAAAATAAAAACAAGGAAGAGAGAGAGAGAGGGAAAAGTTTAAAATCAGAATCTTGTGAAACAAAAAAAAAAAAATAAATAAAAGACAGAAGACAAAATTGAAGTTTGAAGTTTGACGTGTTGTGACAATATTAAAATTCAAAACACAAACTTATATAAATGGAAAAACTCTCTAAAATCACTCTCGTAAATATGTTAAAACATTTTTTTTTATAACTTTACTTGTTTCTTTTTATATCCATTTAAAAAAAAAAAATATAAATAGGAACTTTTTAAGAAAAGAAATTACTTTTATTTTTACTACGAAAACGTAACAATCGAAAACTACAACAACAACGACAACAACAAAAACGAAAACAACCAAAAAAAAAAAAAATTTTATATATATAAATGTATTTGATCGAATCGACAGAAACATAAAAGTCCTTTTAAAAAAATTTCTTTTTTTATTTTTTTTCTGTCGAATGTTTGGTTTTGTCGTGTCAATAGAATGAAAGTGTAATTAGTAATCGTTTTTTTTTTTTTTTAATAATAATAATGAAACAGTTGAAATTTTGTTTTAAAAAGAATTTTTTTTAATTGATTTTTTTTTTATTTAATTCGATATAATTGAAAAACGTTTAAATAAAGAAAAAAAAATTTTTGTTTTATTGTCTTTTAAAAAGTTTTTCTTTTTTTTTTTTTGTTCTTTTACCCCCCTTCCCTTTCTTCTTTTTCTCTCTTCTTTTCCTCCCCTTCTCTTTCCCCCTTCCCCCTCGGAACATTTTTATTATTTACTTATTTTGCTTTTTTTATTGTTTAAATAAAATAATAAAAAATTAAACTTAAGTAAATTGTTAGAATAAAAATTTTTTTCTGATCATTTCCTGTTTCTTGTGTTTCTCTTTCTCTTTCTCTCTCTCTCTCTCTCTCTCTCTCTTTTGAGTGTCGTCTCTCTTTATTTTTTTTTCTCTCTCTTTGTCTTTGTTAGGTTGTTCGTGCTTCTTTCTTTCTCTTTTTCTTTCTTTTTATTCTTGTTAGAGTGTTTCTTTCTTTCTTTCTCTTTCTCTTTTTATCCCTGTTAGTATGTTTCTCGCTCTTTCTCTCTTTCTCTTTTTTTATACCTTTTCATCTCGCCAAATAATTTTGTAAAATATACTCTACAACTTTTCCATTATAGAAAAAAAAACGTTTGCAGTTCTGCTTTTTTTTTTTTCATTAAAAATTACAATCAGTATAATCGAAATCGTTTTCATTTGCTAAATAATAATGATAGTGATAATAATAATAATAAACAAAAGTTTTCGGACAACAGCATTTGTTTGTTAATGCCCTAAAAAAAAATAAAAGAAAGAAAGAAAAATTCACACAGGTAATTATTGAAAAAAAAAAACACCTGAGCTTTTTCTTTCTTTCTTTCTTTCTTCCCCTAAATAAATCACAAAAATAAAAAATTATTATTATTATTATTATCATTTTGTTTTTTGTCGTTTGTTGTTGTTGTTGAGAATAATTTAAAAAAAAAAAATTCAGAATTTCGTCACGATTTATTTTTTTTATTTTATTTATAAATAATAAAAATTTATATCGACGAACGACGACGATTCACGACACGAAAAAAAAATCTTTTTGTTTTTATTTTTTATTTTTTCTGCGGTTAATTAATTTTTTTTCTTCTTCTTCTTCTTTATTATTTTGACGTGGAAAAAAAATTCTATTAAATTTCTCTCTCTCTCTCTCTTTCAATTCACGAATTCCAGAGCTTTTTTTTCACTCAGATTTCGTTAGTAGAAAAAAAAAAAAAAAAATATTATTACTATTATTATTATTTTTTTTTCGTAATGAAATTTGTACCAGTCGGAGCTTTCCCGTTATTTCCGTTTATAAATTCGTACGAGAATTATTATTATCATCATCATCATTATTATTATTATCATTATTATTATTACGAAATAAAAATGGTAGAAATTTTTTTTTACCTTTTTTCTCGTCATGAAAATAATAATATAATTTTTTGTTTAAAAAAAAATTTTTATTTTAATGAAAACATTAAAAACCGAATTTTTTTTTTTTTTTTATTTAAAAAATATTTTCTTCTGCTTTTTAATTTGCAGCAAAAGACATTTTTGTTTTGTTTTTGTTTTTATTTTTATTCCCTTCGATTAAACGAAACGAAACCTAAAGAAAAACGATCGAATTTTTTACCGTTTCATTCTTTACTATTATTATTATTATTTTTATTATATTTGTTAAATTTATTTACATAACCTTTTATGTATCTATTTATCTATCTATTTATTTATTTAATTATTTTTTTATTAATATTTTTACCTGTTTTTACAGACAAAAAAGAAAAAATTTTTACTCGTATTGATTTGCACGCGTACGAAAAAAAAAAAAAAAACTTTTGTTAAGTCATAGCCATCTGTTATTATTATTATTATTATTATTATTATTATTTAAAAAAGTAAAAGTTTTTTTTTTTTTTACTTTTCTTTAAAAACAAAAAATGTCACCCAAGCAGAAGAAGAAACTTTTTCTTTATTATTATTTTTTTTTTTGGAAAAAAAGCTTGCGGTTTTTAAAAAGAGGCAGATAGAAAGAGAGAGAGAGAGAGAGAGAGAGAGAGAGAAA
>NW_002987078.1:331126-331936 GCF_000006295.1 Pediculus humanus corporis | reverse complement strand
AAGGAACCTTTTCGGTTGGGTTGTTTCGTTTTTCTTTCCTCCTACCCCCTCCCTTCTACCTCCACGCTTCCGATTAAAAAAAATTTCATTCCTCGTAATGTTTGTCTTACGGAAAAAAAATTAAAGTTTTTATAATTAAACCTTTTCTAAAAACGTGGGGAGGGGGTAGTGAGTTTAAATTGATTTTAAGGTTGGGAAAAGGTTGAGGGGCAGGACGAGGGGAGGGAGCGGGGAGGGAAAGCGCGAAACCTTTTTTTACCACGCTGAAATTTAAATTTATAAAAAAAAAAATATTTTCATTATTCGCCAATGCGTTTGCTTTTATAAGAAGAAAAAGGCGAAGTAATTAATTCGTTAAGAACCGCCGACACCGCCGATAACGATGACGATGACGACGACGCCAATGACGTCACGAGTACTGGTTTTTTTTTATTATTGCAATTCCCAAATTTTTATTGTTACGAATAAAAAAAAAAAAAATTTATTTTATTTCTAAAACATTTCTCCACATCTCTTTCTCTCTCTCTTTCTCTCACTCGGTTAATTTATTATTTCGTCTGCTATAATTTCAAGTTGTTATTATTATAACTACCCAAAAGGTAATAAATTTTTTTTTTTTTTTCGAGAACAAAAATTTTAATAATAATAATAATAATAATAAATATACTCGTACCAAAAAGGATGTTTGAAAAAAATTTTTAAAAAAAAAAAACCGCGAGAAAAAATGGGTAAGCGGGATAACGCACCTGCGTAAAAATTTTTCCAATTCTTGTGACGTAAACATATGTGACGTCACGATTGACGCTAGCA
>NW_002987078.1:315418-330871 GCF_000006295.1 Pediculus humanus corporis | reverse complement strand
AATCTTTGGTTTTCTCCAGTTAAATAAAAAAGAAAAAAGTTTTTTAAATTAAATTAAAAACTTGCATTTTCCCCACCCCCTCTCTCAAATAAACCAAAATGAAATGAATCTCGTTTTTCTTAATTTAATAATTTACCCGATAATTCGAAATCTTAATGAATGCTTATTATTTAGTCTGAATTATTTTTTTTTGGAGAAGAAAAAAGTGGAGAAAACGTCTGGAGAAGAAACGTAAGAAGGGAAAGAAAGAAAGAGATATGCGTAAAAAAAAAAAAAATTTCCCGCCTTTTTTTTTTTGATTTTTCGTTTAAATTTTAAAATTTTGGCGCAATCGATTATTTATTTTTTTAGTTTTTTCTTCTGCTGGAATTTTTTTTTTGCGCGCGTTCTATAACGAACTCTTCTTATCTTAGTACAAAGGTCAAATTCCTTTTGTTTCTTAGTCCCGATTTAAACTGGAAAAAAAAAGCAGAAGAAAAAAAAATCAATTAGCCGGAAGATAAAAACGTTTTTTTTTTTCTTCGATTTCAGGTTTTGTGGTTTTTAATCGATATCTTCTCCGTTATATAGCCACTGGAAATAAACTAATTTCCTGCGTTTGCTACAATCTATAAACTTTTTTCTTTTTTTTTTTGCTATAAATAAATTTGCGTTCTTTTTTTTTCAAATTAAAAATAATTAAATTAATTATTTTTTCTTTACTTCGGTTTACGGACCGACCGAAAAAAAAAAAAAATTTTTTTTTCTTTCTTTCTTTCTTTCTTTCTACGCTTTGAATTTTTTTTTTCATTTTTCGCTTTTATTTATTCACGGATATTTATCTAATTACACGTTTTTTTCGTTTTTTAATTTAAGCATAACCCACGAATTTTTTTATTTTGAACAAAAAAATTTTTTTTATTTACTTCGGCGGTCGGTACCTTATCCATACTTTCCTTTTCCGGTTTTTAATTTTTCTTTTTTGTTCTTCCTATTTCCTGTTTTGAAAAACATAATTATATAAAGAATATGAAGGAAAATGTTTTAACTCTAAGAAGGCGGTGATAAATTTCTATAAAAGGTATTTTGTCAAACGATGTTTAATTGAAAAGTAACAAACGAACGAACGAACGTTGACTTAATGTTAAAAGCAATTCAAGTCTTATGTCATTGTGTTACATACTTAAAAATCATCCCCTTCGACAAACCCTTTTTATGTTCATCCCTAAGAAAGGGGAAAATAAGAAACGATATTAAGTTCCTTAGAAAAATGATATGATATCTCCTCGTGATAAAAGAAAAAAAAAAATCTTTCGTTATTCTAGTATATCACATTCGTTTACGTTTAAACTAATGAAAATGAATAAAAACAAATTAACGTGTGATGGAAGAAAGTAGGAGAGAAAATGTTTTTGTTTTTGAGAACGGGGGAGGGAGAGGAAGAAAGGGAACCTGAGAAAGATGTAAGAAAAGGTATTAAGGAAGAACTGGAAAGAGATGAAAGAGAGACGAGAATAAAATAAGGGTTGTCGTAATTAAAATAATTAAAAAAAGGAAAAAAAGGTAAAAACTTATCGATAAATTTAAAAAAAAAAGATGGCCGAAACGATAATAATAATAATAATAAGAGAGGGGAGAAGTGACGTAGATAGAACGCCATTTTAAATAAATAAATTATCGATTACGATTGTTTTTTTTTTTTTTAAATTTTTTGTTTCTCTTGTCTTTAATTTTATCTTTTTCCTCTCTCTCTCTTCTTTTCTTTCTTTCTCTCTCTCTTTTATCCTTATTTATTAAACTACGTATTTTCTATTTTAATTCTTATGTATTATTCGAAACTTTTTTTTTCTTTCTCCTTCTTCTTTTTCTTCTTCTTTTATTAAATCGTTATTTCGGTTTATTATTATTAAAAAAAAAAAAAACAACGTGGAAGGAGAAAACAGGTTCTCGTATATTCGAACGAGTTTTTTTTTTTTTAAAAATAATTATTTTTATTTTTTTTATTTTTTTCAAGATGAATATCCAAATAAAATCATTTACGAGTTATTAATATAACATAAACGCCAAAAGAAAGAAAGAAAAAATAATAATAATAATAAAAACATGTATTATTATTATTATCATCATTATTTTTATTTTATTTTTTTTCATCTCATCTCTCTCTGCCTCTTTCTCTCATTTTTTTTTTCCAACCGGATTATTTTATTTAATAACTTGTTTTATTTTATTTATTAAATAAATGGGATGAATTATTTTATTTCACTCATTATTATTATCATTATCATTATTATTGTTGTTGTTATTATTATTATTATTATTATTATTATTTTTCGTGATGCAAGTTTTACTAAAACCTTTTTTTTTCATGCATCGTCACCGCGATTTGCGACGATCCTTTTACAAAAAAAAAAAAAAAAATTTAAATTTTGATCGTATTATTATTATTATTATTATTCTTAATTCTTTTGCCACGATCGTGATGGATTCTCGGTAAAAATTTTTCTTTGTGATTGCTCGACACTTAAAATAAATATTTCCGATCGTAATTACACTTTAAAAAAAAAAAATTTGTAATCCAAGTGTCTGTCAGAAGCTACAAAAAAAAAAAAACAAAAAAAAACTTGTTTTTACATCTGTGAGGTTGGTACACGTGGTTTTTAGTTTGATGATGAAGAAAAAAAATTTTAATTCAATGAGAATTTAGTACCGGTTTTTTTTTTTTATCTGTACAGGAGGTAATTACAGTGGCCCGTAGATAATATATTACTTTTTTTTTCTCTCTCTCCCTCTCTCTCTTTTAAAATCAACCATTTCACTCACTTCTTTTTATTTTCTCTCTCTCTCTTTCATTTTTTCGATCGTTTCAAAAAACAAATTTTTTTTTTTAATGTGTTACCAATTAAAAGAAATTAGCCCAAATAAAATAACTTTTTCTTTTTCTTTTTTTGAATGAACATGGCTACCGATCGGTTCTTCTTCTTCTTATTATTATTATTTTGTTGATATCTGAATGTATATGGAATACAGGTTCGATATAAGAAGTAAAAGTTTTAATCGAATCAAATAAATTAAAATCATTTTTTTTTTTGAAATCATCTTATTCAAACTATCAAATGTTTTATTCTATCGAAAATTAACTCGTCCGACTTGTTATTATTATTATTATTATTATTATTATTATTATTATTATTATTATTATTATTATTATTATTATTATTATTATTATTATTATTATTATTATTATTATTATTATTATTATTATTATTATTATTATTATTATTATTATTATTATTATTATTATTATTATTATTATTATTATTATTATTATTATTATTATTATTATTATTATTATTATTATTATTATTATTATTATTATTATTATTATTATTATTATTATTATTATTATTATTATTATTATTATTATTATTATTATTATTATTATTATTATTATTATTATTATTATTATTATTATTATTATTATTATTATTATTATTATTATTATTATTATTATTATTATTATTATTATTATTATTATTATTATTATTATTATTATTTCGTATCGAGTAGTAAATAATAAATAATTCAAAGGTTTCGAATCCGGACAAATAAAAAAAAAGAGAGAGAGAGAAAAAGTAACGCAGTAAATCTTTCGATTGAAAAGGTTTCACTAATAATAATAATAATTTTTCTACATTAAAACGTCGAGAAAAAATTATTATTATTATTTTTTTAAGGAATGATATAAAAAAAAAAACGCGACGTGGTTTTAGTTGTAGTGGCAGGTTGTACTGATATTATTTTACTATAGAAAAAATTATAATAAAACTTTGATGACTGCGACTGGATTTGATACCAAGCGAGATGGTGTTAAAAGGATGAAAGTACGTTCAGGTATGCGAATAAATAGCAACAAGACGAATGAATGCAAATGAATCGTCGGCAACGTTGCCAAATTTTAATATTATTTAGCTCATTTTCGGGTCGTCATTTATTTACGATGTAAAATAATGGATATAACGAAAAAAAAAATTAGTAGCAATAAAGGATTTGTTATTTAAAAAAGGTTGAATTTTTTTTTTTGTTTTAGAAAAGTTTAAACGCGACACGGTTGTAACCTTTTCTTTTCTTTCTCTTTTTCTCTCTCTCCCCCTCTATCTCTTTCTCTCACTCTTTTCACCTTTTCCCCTTCTCCCTTCCCCATTTTTCAGTCATAATTTCTCTTTCTCTCTTTAAGTTTTTAAATTAATAAGAGAAGTTTAAGTTTTCTATTTTTATTTTCCTCTCTGTCACATTTTCTCTCTTTTTTTTTTTTTTTTATTTCCCTTTTTACGTTTTACATTTTCCCACTCTCTCTCTCCCCGAAAAATGTCTTTGAATCTTTTGTTTGTCGTTATTTTTTATAATTCTTTTCCTCTTATTTTATTTCTCAACTTTTCGGTTATTTATGTTTCATCCATGGTTGAACTCCATCTTTCCTGTTGTTCCTGTCTTTTTTTTTTCTTTTTTTGATTTTTCCGTCTAATGAAAAACATTTCAACTCGGTGGGGAGTGGGGTGTGGAGGTGGGGGAGGGGAAAAGGGGAAAGGGGAGGCGTGTCAGTTAAAAATGTTTTCTCTCCTTTTTTTTTATTTTATTCCTATTACTCTCATCGGGTTTTCCTCTTCTCTTTCTTTCTCTTTTTTTTTTTTATTGTAATTTTCTTTTCTTTTATTATTATCAACATCTTCGGCTATTAGTTTTCTACGGTTTGTTTACTGTTAAAAGAATTTTTTTTGTCTTTTTGTTTGTTTGTTTGTTTGCTGTCTGTACCGAAGTTCAACCGAAAAGCTTTTTTTTCTCTCCTTTTTTTCTTTTTTCCTTTTTTTTTTTTTAATTTATGTAAATACTTTTTTTTTCGATCGTAAATGTAAAAAAAAAATTAATCAGGTTTTTTTCTTTTTTTTTTCTTCTGCTTTTTTTTTATATTCTTTTTTTTTAAAAAAAAAAAAATTATTATTAAGAGTAATAAATGAGCTTACCAGGGAGTCAAATTAACACTTTCGTGCGAATTTTTTTTCATTACTCATAAATTATATTAAAAAAAAAACTTTACGTCTTATTTAAATTTTTTTATTTTTAAGTTAGTCTGCGAGAAAAAAAAATTCTTTTTTTTTATAAAAAGGGCATGCATGCCAACATTTGAAAAAAAAAAAAATTAGAAAAAAGGGGGGTAATAATTGCAACAACACAGGTTCGTGTGAGCAGCTTTTAATTATGAGTTGGTCAAGTTAAAAACTGTCAGCCAGTTTTATTCGTGATCCTGATTCGAATATAAGTTTCATTCGTTTTTTTTCCAGTTATAAATTCCAGTGAACTCTGTAATTTTTTTTTTTTTTAAAGGAGAACAAAAACAAAATTTTTTTTTTTTGCATCGTTGATTTTTTTTTTAACGTCAAAATAAATAAATATAAAAAAAAACGAAAGAATAAATTTTGGAAAATTGGAATTTTTTTTTAAAAAAGAAAAAAAAATTCTCCAGGAAAAAAAAATGTTTTCGTTTTATTTATTTTGTTAATATAAAATGGAGGTTAGTTTTTCTTTAACAACAACGAACTATTATCTTTTCTACACACGTTAATTTCATTTCCGGTTTACACAAAAAAAAAAGAATTTTATAATTATTTAAAATTCAACGTAATAAAAATATAAACACGCGCGCGCGCTCTGTGAAAATCTTTTCACGTTTTTATTATTATTATTATTATTATTATTTGGAAAAAAAAAAATTCAAACGTGTCTTTTTCTCCAGATCTCTTATCAATATTTTTTTTATATCGTTATCAAATAAAATAAAATTTTTACACGTGTGATAATGATAAGGTGGATTATTTGAAAAAAAATGTAACGCCAAAAAAAAAAACGACACGTTCGGTTAATTACCGTAATAAATAAATAAATAATTTCTAAGGGAAGATCATTATCATCATCGTCACCTACTTCTTAATACTTTTCTTCTGCCACGTATAAAATAATTTTTTTTTTTTTAAGCAAGTGTATTAATTTTAATTTTTTTTTTATTTTCCCCCGCATCGCGTCCACTATTATTTATTAAATATACCTTTGAGGTATTAATTAAATAAAAATTTTTGTGTGTGTGCGTGCGCGTTCGGATCACCCACAAACAAAACGTGTATATTAATATACAAATAATAATTTTTATTATAAGTAGTAATATATATATAATTCACGAAGATTTTAATTTAATTTACCATTAATTAAGTCATCATTTCATTATTCAAACTCGTTTTCGATTTAATTTTAATAGTTTTGACGTGTAAATAATATTAAAAAGTTTTTTTTTTTTTTCCAGGTAAGATAATTTTGTTTACGTTTACTGGAGAAAAAGAAAAAAAAAGAGGGAAGAGAAAGGCTCGAACACGACGCGACGCAACGCAATTTTTTTTTAATTTCGAACGAGAAATACAGGTTTGAAAACCTTGCTTGTTTGTTTGCTTGTTTATTTTATCCATTCGCACGGTCAATATGTTTGTTTGTTGTTTGCACACTCGTAATTTATTAATATATATATTTTGAATAAATTTTTTTTTTAAAGAGGATTTCACGATGATGAATGAGAATCGGAAAAAAAAACTCGAATTAAAAAAAAAAAAAAGAAATTTTCTGATTGGTTGATCGTAAAGTCTTAGGTTTTTTTTATTAAAAATTTTTCTTTTTAATGGAATATTCGTTGTTATTGTTTTTTTTTTTTTTTTTTTTTTTTTTTTTTTTTTTTTATTAAAGAAGGAAGGAAGGAATGGAAAGGGTGGAGATGGGATTGGGCGGTGGTTAGGTGAGGGGGTAGAAGTGGGGGGCGGGGTTATAAAAAAAAAGGGTAAACCATCTTTTTTTGTTGTTGTTCTTCTTCTTCTTTCGTTTAACGAAAATATAAAAATATATAAAAAATTGAAATTTTATTAGAAAATAAACGAACCAAATATATTTGATGGATAAAAGATGTGTTGTTCAAAAGTCTGGAAAATTGTTAGGAAAAATATATATTACAAATTCTTCGGAACATAGTTTTATAAAAGTGTTTTTTTTTCTTTTTTCATTGTTTAAAAAAGAAAATTTATTAGAAATCCGTACGCCTAAAAGCAGAAGAAAAAAACCCTTAAGGGAATCGTAATCTTTCTTTCTTTATTTCTTTTCCTTCTTTCGTCTTCTGCTGCCACGTTACCGCTTCCACTACCACTATCACTCTTCCTTGGTTTTTTTTAAAATTTTTTGTGGCAAAAGAATGCAATGAAAAAAAAATACTAAAACCGTAAACGTTTCAAAAACAATTACGATCAATCAATAAATTATTATTATTATTTATAAACGATTGAGTGGTTAAGAGAATAATAATGATAAACGTTTAAATGAATAGAAAAAATTTTTATTTATTTTTGTTCTATGGATGTTTAATGGTAAATAATAAAATTACGAAACCGAAACGAATTAATATAGTTACAATAAAGTTTGTTTTAGAAAGTTATTTGTTAACCGTTACGAGTGACGACGCTTAAACAAACAAACAAAAAAAATTTTACATTTTTTTGTTTTTGTTGTGGTGGAGGGGGAGGAGGTGCGGTAGGAAGGTGAAAGAAGGGAAGAAGAGAAGGGTCAACAAGGATCAAAATTGTTTTTGCCGTTTTGAAAATATTTTCTACGAAATCGTTTAGGATTAAAACTTTATAACGATAAATAATCATTATTATTATTATTATTATTAAAACGAGTATTGTATTGAGTTATTCGTATCTCCGTTGCATATTTTATAGCGCGTTTTTATTTTCGTTAAACGAAACTCATATCCGGTTGTGACATAATACCGATGATGACGATAGCAATAATCGGTTCGTTTGAAATTTTTATAGCTCGTTTATGTTTTAAAAAATTTAAAAAAATATAGCACGAGTTAGTGTGAATCGACACAATTTATAGCGAATAATTTGTTGTAGTTGTTGTTGTTGTTGTTTGTCTCAAGAATACAAACGAAACGTCCGATAATTTTTTTTTGTGATCGCGTGAATGTTTACAATTTGACGTTACGTTATTACTTACTTGTCGCGGTACGGAAAAAAATTAAAAATATTAATAATAATAATAATAAAATAAATGATGACGATGATGATAATAATAATAATAATAATGAAACGAGTGTGGGTAGCCAGTAGTAGCAGAAGTAGTAGTAGTAGCAGGTTTCCTCTAAATCATGCATTAAATATGAGGGCCTTATCTCGAGTTAAATCGAATTTAAATTTAATCCCACATTCGGATTAAAATTTCCAGATTAATTTAGATTTATTTTCATTCCAAAAAAAATTTGAAAAAATTTCTGGAACCTCACGAACGTTGAAACGAACGAACGAACGAATGTTTTTTTTTTCTTTCATTCCTTCTTTTTTTTGGGGGGTAGGGAGGGGGAAACGTTTAATCCGGTTAAAAATGAAAGATTATTTGACGTGTTTAATGACTGGAAAAAACTTTTTTTTTTTTTACTTTACCGCGAATGCGAGTTAGTTTGTGTGCCTGGAAATTATAATCGATTATAATAATAATAATAATAATAAAATAACTCGGTGTAATTAATTAGTTTTTTTTTTTTTCGAGTAAATTCTAACGGTAATAACTGACGTAATAATAAAAATTATTATTATTATTATTATTATTATTATTATTATTATTGTTATTACGTATAAATCGTGGGTTTTTAACACGCCGGACTCGGTCGAAAATTTTATTACTTATAGTAACGATTTTTTATATAGCGCGCGTCTCTATTGTATGCCACCACCATCACTGCTATAAATGTTTGTGACGTCAAATTACTTTTTTTTTTCGTTCTTCGTTTTTTTTTTATGTTTAGCTTTTGAACGAAGAGTTTAATTTAAAAAAAAAAATTTCCTCTCGCTCGGAAAGGTAATTTAAAATGGCCGAAATTTTAATTTCATTTCCGGTTTTTTTTTTTTTGCTGGACGCGCTGCATTTTTTTTTTTTAATTAAATTTTTATTTTTTTATTTTTTTTTACACCCAGAAATGCTTACCCGTGAATAAAAATGATAATAATAATAATAATTATTATTATTGTTATAATTTTCGATTTTGGTAAAATTTAAAAAATAAAATTTTTTGTTTTTCCAAAAGGAAAATTTTTCTTTTTATTGGAAAAGTTTTTGTGATTGATTACCATCACCACCACCACCACAATCACCATCATTATCACCATAATCCTTATCAGTAATCATCATTATTATTATTATTAATAAACATCAAATTTCTTTTTTTTTATCGAGCAAGCCTTTTTTTTGTTTTTTTTGCGTGGGTTTTTTTTTTTTGAAATTTATTTTCCAGGATTTACCTGGAATTGAAATTTGTTCCAGCGTTCCAGCATGAATTCAGTGTTAAAATCGGTAGAAGAGTGATCGATTTCATAGAAGATTATTTGAAATTGAAAATTTTCAAATTTGTTTTATAAAATCTTCATTCTATTTCCGTTTTACTTGATTTATTTTGTTTGCTATTCATATAATTACCAAAAATACACTGCCGTGGGGTGAGGGAAGGGAAAGGAATGAGGGGGGCGAAGAAAGAGGAAGAAGAATAAAAGAGAGAGAGAGAGAGAGAGAGAAAAGTGTTTCAGGCAAGAGGAAAAGGTTAGTTTAGATTTTAAAAAATTAAAACCGAAATAGAATTCGAATTGAATGATCGAATCGAACCTTCGCGAGTGAGGTTTCCGGGAGAGGGGGGGGTGAGTAAGAAGCCTAACGGGGTGTTAACCGCAATCCTACCGGAAAAGGGTTTTTTATTATTAATATTATTGTTACTGCCACGTTTTAGGGTTTTTGAATTAGTAAAGTGAGTTGATACTAAATAGGTAGACTCTTCGTCTGCCGTCTAGACTAGACTCTACATCTTTTTTAAAAAAATTTTCTTTTTACAAAAAAAAAAAAAAAGGTTGAGAGCACTCATAATTTTATATATATGTATAAAAAGGTTCTCGCTGTTGTAAAAGTTAACTTTTTTACGTTTTTGACTTCCTTTTTCGACGTTTCCTTTGTCACGTGACGTGGATACTTTTTTTTTTTTTTCGTTAGATTTGCATCTGCAAGTGCTCGACGGTATTTTCAGATTAATTTTTTTTTTTTACCCGCTCTTCTTTTTCTTCCCGAAAGGAAGGGGGCGGGGGAAAGAGAAACTTTATTAAACGTAGAGAAAAAAAAAAGGTTGTTGTTGTTGTTGTTGCTGCCGCCGCCGCCGCCGTTTTTTTTTTTCTTTGAAGTTTTTTTTTTTTATTTTTTTTGTTCTCTTTTATCATCTCACGTTGAGTTCAGAGATTAATTTTTTTTTTCTCTTCCATATTTTTATTTCTTTTGCATTAAACAAAATAAAAACAACAAAGGAAAAAAAGAAAGAGAAATATACGAAAAAAGCTGTTTGCCAAAACGTTTTCCTAATCTAAAACAAAAAAAACTGCGGTTTTCTCTCTCTCTCTCTCTTCCCCTCTTCCTCTCTCTCTTTCTCTTTCCTCCCTCCTCTTCTCCCTCTCATTCCTCATTTTCTTTTTTTTTTTTTTGCGAAGTCATTTTTTCCAGAAATTTTTTGTTTTGTTTTGTTTTGATTAAAGCTCGTTGACCGCGAATTAAATTAATTTGGTTTTTCATTTTTTTTTTTGTGTCTGCATGATTTTTTTTTTTTATAAAATCATAATTAAAAATATTATTATAGCGCTATTTTATACGGAGGGTTTCACGCAAAGGGGATAAGAAGGTTTCAAAATATAAAAAAATTATCACATGACATCCGTCGCCCCCGTTCCGCCATTTTTTTTTTTTTAAATTTTAAAGTAAAATAAAAAGGTAAAAAAAAAAGTCGGAAAATTTTCAAATATTATATATATATATATATAAAATTTAATAATTGTTGTTGACGTCACAAATAAGGTAAATTTTTTTTTTTTATATTTAAAGTTTTTGAAATTTTCTAAAATAATAATAAAAAAAAAAAGGAAAATTTTCCTCGACATTTTCCAAAAAAAAAAGAAGCCCTCGAGCCTAAAAAAAGTATAAATTAAACCTTTTTAACGACAATTAATTATAAATAAAATAAAATCAGGTTCGTGTTCCTTTTTTTTTACCAGAATAAAATTCTTTGGAAAACTTTTTCCATTCCTTTCTTCCTTCATCTCTCCCTACCTTCTTCTCTCTCTCTTTCCCTTTTTTTCTCTCTCAAACTTTTTCTTACTTCTTTCTAACTTTTGACCCCAATATATATATAAAGAATTATTATTATTATTATTATTATTATTATTATTGTTTTAAAAACGTTTTTGGAAAATTTTCTCTCTCTCGATAATTTTTCAATAAAAAAAATAATAAATAAATATATCTTAATATTAATAGTCTAATAATAGTTGGCTATAAATTGAGAAGTGAAATTTTTAAGTTGTTGTAATAATGATAATGATAATGATAATAACGATAAAGAAAGGATAAAATTTTGTTAGCAAACGATCGGTTCGGTTGATGGTTTCACCGATAAATAAACAACCTTCGAGCAAAATCATTTTCTAATTTACAAAAACACA
Source organism: Pediculus humanus corporis (assembly GCF_000006295.1). NCBI lineage: Eukaryota > Metazoa > Arthropoda > Insecta > Psocodea > Pediculidae > Pediculus > Pediculus humanus. Next base: position 319,283 of record NW_002987078.1, on the reverse strand, counting down.
AAAAAAGAAAAACTTTCGGGTGACCTTTTATCCAGTTACTGGTTGACCCTAAAAAAAAAAAAAATTTAAAATGTAAAAAATTTTTTTTTTTTTTTTATAATGATTATGGAAAACTGAGGGAGAGAGAGAGAGAGAGAGAGAGAGAGAGAGAGATGAGGGAGGGGAGAGGTAAGCTGTTAGAAGAAAAATGGTGGAAGCGACGTCGGTAAAAAGTGCGAAACGAAAGAGAAAGAGAGTGAGAGAGAAAGGAAAAGTGGGAGGGTAAATGTGAGATAGGGAGGAGGAGGAAAGGCATGGGAAAATCTGTTGTTTTTTAAATAAATAATCCGGAACGACTGGAAATCTCGTGATCCCCATTCAAACTCCTTAAATTATTTACAAAGTCACGGAGTTTTTGAAAGCTTTACATTTAATATTAATAAAAAAAAAATTTTTTTTTACTTTTTTAACCGCTTTCATTTTTACTTATTTTTCAAATGAAAAATTTATACTTTGAAAAGAAAAATTTATTGTATCATCATGACTTTTTTCCTCTCTTTCATCTCTCTCTCTCTCTCTCTTTCTCCATTTTCTTCCGTTCTCTTTCACCCCCCTCCTTTACGTACAAACAAAATCGAATGAATATTTCGTGGACGATAATTAAATAAAAAAATTATTTTCCAGATAGATTTTCATTTGAAAAATGGAATTACTTTCCTCTTCACCTTTCTCCTCTCCCCTCTTCCAACACGCATCTTTCCCCTCCTCACGCATTCACTCGCCGTAGTAAAAGCCGCGCAACGACTTTTAATAAATTACTCGTAAGTTCGGCAATTTTTTTTTTTTTGGTTCCCTCTTTTCCCCCTCCTCCCGTCTTTTAAAACTCTTATCACGGTTTTAATTTTTTTGATAAGAAAATTTAACGTATTAATAATAATAAGTATATAGTTGTAGAATTACTAAGAGTTTTTTATTTCGGTAATAAAAAAAAAAAAAAAAATTTAAAAAAGAAAATTTATTATATTATTTTTTTAAATACAAATTTTGATTACGTGCGGTGATAAGGAGGAGGATTCGTGCGCGTGGGGTACGTGTTCGTACACGTGTATTTTTAATTAGTTATATCGCTAACAAATTTTCTTTTTTTTTTTTTTTGGAGAACTTTGGAAAAAATGTGAAAAAAAAACGTACAAAAAAAAATTTTTTTCAATTTTTTTATTTTATTTTGATAGTGGCAGTAGAAAAAAGAAAAAGAACGAAAAAAAGAGAAATAGAATGTTATTGTACAACAACAACAACAACAACAACATTTTACATCTTATAAAAGAAAACCGGCTAATATTTCTCCAGAGGTTTCCTCTTTTTCCAGCGTGAAAAAAAAAAAAATTTCAAGTTTTGAAACTTTTTTTTTTTTTTTTTTGATTTTCACGGAGCTGTTTGATGAATTTATTTTATTGGATTCTCGTTTTTCGAGAAATTTTCCAATTTCCCAGCGGTCAAATTCTTCTAAAAGAAGAAATTTTCCTAAAAATATTTTTGTTTTATGATATGTTTTTGCTATTCTAAAAATTCATTTCGTAAAATTTTTAGATTCGGATATAATGATGAAGAGGAGGGAGTGGGGGGCAGTGGTAGTAATGAAGGAGGCGGTGAAGGTGACGAAAACTGGAAAGAAATTCGTTTTTCTTGTTTTTTTTTTTTTACAATTTAAGTGAAAAAAACATTTAAATTCCACTACTTCCGGTTTTGAAAAATTATTTTTTTTTTTGTTTCACTATCTGGAAACATAATCAAATAATGATGATAATGATGATGATGATAACACCAAAGGACGATTCTTGAAGAAATTGTAAAAGCTAAAGATGGGGAAGGGAAAAATAAAAGAAGACGTAAACATTTTCTCCATGTTTTTCCCCCCCCCCAAAAAAAAAAAAATTAAAAGGAAACCTGCAAATAACGAGTACTCAAATTTCCTGTCGATAATATAAAATTTTAAAAATAATAATGATAATAAAAAGCAGTGACGACGACGACGACGAGGATTTTACGATGAAAATTCCATTAAAAACATGAGAAAATTTTACGAGAAGTCGTCGATTTTTCCTTCGTTTTTTTGTTTATCAATTTTAAAAGGGTTAAACCGGAAGTAAAATATATATATATATATATATATATATATATATATATATATTTGAACTTGGTGAAATTTAAATTCCGTTAAAAAAAAAAAAAATTTTTTACAGGCACACACGTGGAAAATTTATTTTTTCGTTTAGTTAAATTTTTCAGGGAAGAAAATTTTCTTCTTTTTAATAAATTCGTTTCCCGTACGAATTTAACCATAACCGGAAGTTAAATTTTGACAAAATTAAATTTATTAAAATTTCTTTTTTTCAACAGTTTAAAAATTATTTATTTATTTTTTCTTATTACACGATATAATCAATTATTAAAAGAGCCTGGAGAAAAAACCCGGAAGTAACGTTGAGAAAAAAAGCGGAAATAACGGAGAGAAAAAAAAGTTTATACGAAATTTTAGTGACGTCATAGGTAAACAACGAAAATTTTTCGTAAAAATCCTTTCATTAATTATAATAATTTGAACGTTTTTTTTTAACTATTTCCGTTTTAAAACGGTATAACTGAAACGAAAAAGTGTGTGCGTGGCCGGAGGGGTGCCTGAAACGCGCTTTTTTTTTCGGTGAAAAAATTTTCATTTCAGGAATGTAAATAAATTTTTTTTTTTTTATTACGTTAGATAAAAATTTTTAAAAAAAAAAAGGGAACAAAAGGAAAAATGTTTGTTTTCCCTTTTTAATTAAATTTAAAATAAAAAATAAAAAAAAAATTTTTTTTTTTAATGTCTCGTAAATTTAAAAAAAAAAAAACGTTTAAATTGTTTTGCTACCATTCAAATTTACGCTTTGTTAAAGCAATTAAAAAAAATTTTTTCTTTTTTTTTCTTTCTTTCTTTATTTGTTTTTTACTTTATTAATAAAAAAAAATTATTATTATTATTAATACAATAAAACTTATTAATTGAAATTTACTATTGAAGTCGTTTTTTTTACTACTACTATTATTATTATTATTATTATTATTATTATTATTATTATTATTATTATTATTATTATTAGTTTTTCTTTTTTTTATTAAGAATAAGAAAATGTTTAAACGTTATTTATAGGAGCAAAAAAAGGTTTTTGTGATAAAATCGCTTTTTTTTTATTTAAAAAGAAAAAAGGAAAAAAAAAAAGAAACGAATTAAGAATTTAAATTCGATGTATAAAAAGTTGCGAATTTACTTTTCGGTTGTTTTTAAGATAAAAATGGCGGATTTACTTTTTTTTTTGTCGTCGTCTGCTTATTATTATTATTTTTATTTTTATTTTTAATACTAAACGGGACGCGTTTGAATTTTTTTATTTTTTTTTTTTTTATAAAAAGAGATAAATGATGACCCGGAAAAAAAAAAAAAATTTATAGCAAATTTTGTTTTTTTTTTTTTTTTTTTTTTTTTCACGCCCTTTCGCTTATTTAAATTAAATTATGTACCTGTTGAAATATTGTCTTTTTACCTCATCTCTCTATCTCTCTCTTTCTCTCTTCCCCCTCTCTCTATCTCTCTCTTTTTCTCTTCAGTTTAAAAAATTTTTTTTTTTAAATGAAAAATTAAAAATTGGAGCGAAAAAAATTCGTAATAATTTAATTAAATCGTTCTTATTACCATTATTATTATCATCATCATCATTATTATTATTATTATTATCCACCGTTAAACACGACAAGGCTACTTGTCGGGGTTTTTAAGTATTTATCCCAGGTTTCTACCCGATTCCTTAGGGACAAATACTCGAATTTCGGTGGTGCCACTTATTATAAGATA
>NW_002987078.1:310511-314713 GCF_000006295.1 Pediculus humanus corporis | reverse complement strand
TTTTTTTTTTTTTTTTTTAATGAACGTGGAAGAAAAAAATGGGAAGGGGGAAAGAAGGATGGGAATAAATGAAAAAGGAAAAAAAATGAATGGGGGGGAAAGGTTAGGAAGCGGAAGAGGAAAAGGAAACGATTTTGTTTTTCTTTTAAAAGATTTTTCCTTTTTTTTTTCTTTATTTTCATTCATTCTCTCCTCTTTTTTTCTTCTCCTTTTCTCCTTTTTCTTTTCTTCTCTTTTTTTTCTTCTTCATTTATTTCCGTTTCCTCTTTTAAAAGGTTTTTATTTTTTGACCTCTAATTATTTTTTCTCCTTTTTTTTTCTCTCTGGACTTGAAAAAAAAAAAAAAAATTGAAATTTAAAAATTATTCAACGGAAATTTTTTTTCCTTTTTCTCTTCCTTTTTTTTTTTTTTTTTTTTGAATTTGCATTTAAAATTTTTTTTTTCCTTTTACCTCAGTTTCCGCTTCCCCTTCCCACCCCCTCTCTCTCTCTTTCTCCCTATCGAAAACTCTCAATTTTTTTTCATTAAATTTAGGTTTTTTCAATAAAAAAAAAAAAAAAGAAAAAAAAGAGCATCAATCAAATTTAATATAATTTTATTCACTTACAAAAATTTCTTTTCTTTTTTTTATCTTAATCAAATTTAAAAAAAAAAAAAAAAAAAAACATTCATCAAAATATTATGTAATGTTATTTAACGTCGTCTGCTAAATATTAATAATAATAATAAATTCATTCGATTATAATATTTAAAGTTTTCAAATTGTTTACTTTACGAATCGATTACCGCAAATACACTTTTCGATACATTGTCTCACGATATCGATTGCTCCTCCCCCAACTTCCCTCCCAAATCCATTTCCCCTCCCCGAAACGCCCCCTTTAAAAGAAAAAAAAGAAAAAAATTTTGCTCCAGAATAAAATAATTTAAATCGTGACGTCATAATCGGTAAAATTCATTCGTCCTTGACACGAAATTTTTAAATGTTTCCATTTAACTTCTTCATTTTTAAATTATTATTATTATTAATAATAATAGTAATAATAATAATATTGAAAAAAGAATTAAAAACTGTAAAACGAAAAGTTTTCGAGTAAAGTAACTGACTAACTTTGCCCCACATTTCCCCTCCATTTTTTTTCTCACGCTCTTTTCCCTAAAAATAATTTTTTTAAATTTAAAAAAAAAAAAAGAATGAAAATCATTTGAATGGAAATAAAATGTAACAGAAAGAGAAAGAGAGAGAGAGAGAGAGAAAAAAAAATCTTTTTTCCAATTTTCGTGAATTAATAAAAAAAAAAAAAATTCAAAGGAAAAAAATAAAAATAAAAGGAAAAAGAAAGGAAAAATGGAAACGATTTCGAGAGAGTAAAAAAAAAAAATGACGACGATTATGATGGTAATTTTTTTTTCCTCCTCCGCGCGCGTAAAAAAAAAAAAAACATTTTGAAAAATTTATTATTATTATTATTATTATTATTATTATTACGTAAAACTATGTAGTGTCTTCTGCTTTAAATTTAAAATTATCATTTTTATAAATTCGTACGTAAAAAAAATATGAAAAATGTTACAAGTAGTAAGAATCTTTTTTTTTTTTACTTTTTTTTCATTAGTAAAAGGAAAAGTGAAAAAGTTTTCCTTTTTTTTAAGAAAGTAAGCGGGGGGAGGGAAATCGATTTCTTTCGGAAAATGATTTTTTAAAGAATTTTCCGAGGAAAATCACTATCTGACCATTAATCTGTAAGTCATTTCACAATTCGACGAATTCTTTCTCTTTCTCTCTCTTAATTCTACAATTTTGCAGATTTTTTTTTTTTTTTTGTATTTTCTTATCCTTTTTTTTCTCATTTTCTTGTTCCACGATATTGTTTAATTTTAACTTTCTCCTTCCACTTTTTTGCATCTCTTACTCTTCCGGTCGAGGTACTTATTCGCCTTTTTTTTTTTTTTGCTTTTCGATTATAATAAAAGCGACGACTACGACATTTTTCTTTTTTTTTTTTTAAATTTTTTTTTACGCGTAATTTAATTTATTTTAAATTGTAGTGAGTGTAATCAACCGTTTTTTTTGTAGTTGTTATTTTAATATAAAATCAAGTTTTTTTTTGTAGTGCGAGCATTTTTTTTTTTTAATAATAATAAAAACAAGTTTTTCTTTTTTTTTCTCTTCGACATTACAAATAAATAAAAATTTATTTAAAATTTTTCCTGTGTTTTTTTATTTATTTATTGTAGTTAAAAGTTGTTGTAATTAATTGTAGTGAACGTTTCGTACACTCGATTCGACTACAATTAATTATATTTTTTAAAAAAATTTTTTTTAAACGAAAAAAAAAATGTCGGAATTAAATTTTAATTTGTTTTTATGTTTTTTTTTTTTTTTTTTGTCGAACAAACCATTATACGGGGGAAAAAAATGAATAAATAAATAAAAAAGCAGATGACAAAAATCGATATATCGAATTATAAATATCGAGTGTTGAAATAAAAAACGATAATTTCGATGTGTGTGTGTGTGGTCAACGTTAATTCTACTTCGTTTTTTTTTTAATAAATAATTAATTACCCTTAATTTTTTTTTTCTTTTAAATTACCGCAGAGTAAACTATAAAATTTTTTTTTTTCGATCGCGTTATAATTTTTATAGACAAAAAAATTTATAGTTTATAGTTTTAAGTTTTTGTTGTTGTTGTCATTTCGAATTCGTTAAATAAATAAATAATTGGAAAATTTTTTTCTTTTTTTTTTAATTTTCTTTTTATTATTGGTACATTTTATTTTAATCAACTATAAAAATCAAATCGTTACCGCTATAAAATTATAACGCGCTATAAAAACAATCAATTTCTATAAATAAATTATTAAAAATTAATATTTGATATTTTTTTAGCGGAAAAAAAAATTGATTAACCCCGTCGAAAAATGTCAATTTAAAACCGTCGATTGTTTTTAATAGTTTATAGTAAGTTTATAGACTATATTATAAGGAGACAATTTTTATAGTAATTTATAGTGTTAATCTACTCGTCATCGTCGTATTAAAAAAAAAATTATTTAATAAATTTTTTAATTAATTAAATATAACAAAAAAACCAGCCCACATTTGACTTTTACCCTTATCATATCATGAGATATTATCGTATTGTTTGTCTTGTTTGTTTGTTTGTTCGTTTGTTTCATCACTTTTTTTTTTTAACTATTTGAGTTTTCATATTTATTTTTTTATCGAAAGAAAATGAAAAAAGAAATTAGAACCAGCATTAAAAAATATTTTTAGTGTCGCAGTAGTAATAGTTTTTTAAAAAAGTTTTACTTCAAATATTTACCCTAAGAGTGAGGGGTTAGAGGTAGGAGTAAGGGTTGTAATATTAGTTTATAGAAAAGAAAAAAAAAAAAAAGATTCGTGATGTTTGTGTGTGTGTGTGTTTAAGATTTCGAAGATTTTTTTTCCTTTTCTTTTGTTGATTGAGATTTATATGGAAAAGAAAGAGAAAAAACTCTTAAAGGCGTTGAGTGTTTTTAGTTTTTCTCCAGGCGTTAAAAGATAAAGTCAAGTTAAGTAAATAATAAATTAAATTTTATTAAGATAAACGTGAACTTCGTGACCTTAATCAACCCCCGTATTTGAACTCTACCCCCCTCTATCTCTATCTTTCTCTCTCTCTATTCGGGAGCAATAAAATTGCCCCTTTTGACCCCGGATGCTACCGTATAATGATGATAATCCGGTTTCAAGGGAATTTTTAACCTTTTTTTTTTTTTTTCCCCGACCTTTTTCATATTCGTCGTAAGTGAAACCTTGATTATTTTTTTTTTTTTTCCGTTCGACGCGAAAAATCCCTAAAAAAAAAAAAAGTAAATCTAATTATTTCCTTGAAATATAAATTTTTTTTTTATTCGAATGATCGAAGAGAAAAAGAAGAAGAAGAAGAAATAAATTTTTTTTTTTTTTTTAATATCGAATATTGATTTATGTTCTTATCGATCTATCGATAATTTCATTCATTAAAAAAAAAATTTTTATTTTTTTTGGTTTTTTAATTGGTTTACGATTACGTCGTGTTTTTTTTTTTTTTTTCATTTCGGTTTAAAAAAAAAAAAAAATTTTTCTTCTTTTTCCATGTTAATGATGATGATGGTGGTGGTGGTGGTGGTTGTGATAGGGGAGGGGAAAGGGGAAGGGGCGTAGAGAAGACGA
>NW_002987078.1:296305-310491 GCF_000006295.1 Pediculus humanus corporis | reverse complement strand
ATCATAATTCCCATTAAATCTTTATGATAATCCAGTTTTTAGTTTAGTTTTTTCTTTTTTTCACGGATTTTACATTTTTTTTTTAAATAAGAAGGAAAAATTTTTTCTTCTCTCTCCCCCCTTTTTCCTCTGAACCTTTTACATCCCACAACCACCCACCACCCTCCCCACATTTTCTTTTCTTCAAATTTAAATTTTTTCTTTAAATATTTGAACGCGTTTGAAAACGTTTAAAAGTTTCAACAACAATTTTCGCGGAAAAAAAAAAAAAAATTTACAAAAAATATTTTGGAACCTTCTTCTTTTCCCCACCCCACCCCCTCATTCCTTTTTTTTTTTTTTGATTTTTTTTTCTTCCTCCGGGAATCTCGACGTATAAAAAAATTTTCAGTTTTTTTTTTTTTTTTTTTCGTAACTAAAACGCGTAAAATAAAATTTAAGAAAAAAAAAAAAGTTGAATTTTTAATTTGACGACGCCATATTCGATTTCTTTTTTTTTATTCGATTAATAATCGATAATATTTTAATTTAAAATTGATTGATTGATTATTGGTTTTACATCGTAAAATTTAAAAAAAAAAAAAAATCATTACGTAAATAAATAAATAAATAAGAAAAAAAAAAAGAAGGCAGGTAAAATTTTTTTTTACGTAAATTTATTACTTTTATTATTACTCTTAATATTATTATTATTATTATCCTTATTTTTATCCATTTTTTTTTAAATTTTAATTAATGGACTATATTTCGGTAAATTAATGGAAAAAATTAAATTAATTTATTTGTTTATAGATCAATATAATATCATTATCATTATCATTAAATTTTCTTTTTTTTTTATTAAAAAAACTCGTTTTGAAAAAAAAAAAAAAAACTGGAAAAATTTTTTTTTTTTTATCCAAAATAAATTTTTAACGATCGTAATAATAATAATGATAATAAAATTGTTATCGACGATAATGATAATGATGGATATAAAAAAGGGAAATGGGTATTGGGGGGGGGAGGAAGGAAAAAAAATCTGGAGAGTGAAAAAAAAAAAATGAAATGAAATGAAATAGAAAATGAAAATTTTTCGGGGCTCAGATGTCAATTTTACGATTCAATCAAAATAAAAAAAAAAAAAAAAAAAGTTTAATTTGTTTCCTTTTTTTTTTTTTTTTACGAGATTCGTACGTAATGACTAAAATGAAATTTTCTAATGCCACTTCATTTAATTAAAAAAAAAAAACGAAAAAAAAAATTTGTGACGTCGAAAAAAAAAAAAAGAAAATTCTGTCTTTCAAAAATTTTTTTTTATGCATAAAAAAAGAAAAAATTGATCATTTAATAATAATTTTTTTATTTTTCTGCTGACACTGTTTTTTTAATAATAATTATTATTACGTAGTAGTTTTAAATAATCGATTTTTTTTGACTCCTTGTTATTTTTTTTTCTATAATAAAATGTCTTCTATCGTTTAATTTTCTAACCTTCTTCACCTTCCCCCTTCCGCCTCCTGCCACGTTTTTTTAATGATTTCATTTATTATTATTATTGTTCGATGAAAATTTTCGTGCGAAAAAAAAAAAATTTACAAAAAAAAAGGGGGAAGTAAATCACGTAAATAAAATTATTGTTTCTTATGCCACGTTTTTTAATTTTTATTTCACTCGTAAAGAAAAAAAAAAGTATCGTGTCATTAGATATTTTCTCATTTAAAAATATACATTAATATTTTTACCGCGAAATTATTTTTGTTTTGTTTTTCGACATACATATAGAAAAAGTCGATAACATCCGATGGCATCCGACGGCATCCGACGGTATCCGATGGTATCCGATGCCAACCGATGCCATCCGATGGCATGGATGATGCCATCGATCGATGCCGCCACGATGATTTCTTTTGTAACCAATAAAATATTTTTTTTTTCGTTAAATTTTCATTTTGATGTAAATATTTTTTTAAAAATATTTTTTAAAAGCTTTTTATTTATAAATGTTTATAAATATAACTTGTTTGTTTGTTTTTTAAAAATGTCGTTTCTTATTGTTTTAACAGCTGTAATACCATTTTAGAAACTTTTAGAACAAAAACAATTTTTTGAATTTTTTTTTTCCATTTCTTCCTTTTCTTTCCCTCGAAAAAAAAAAAACTAATTTACGCTTCATCCGTTTTTTATTATTATTTTTTTTTTAATTATTAAAATTATTAATTAATAATAATAATGATGATGATGATCAATCAATAACGGTTGAGAGAGAGAGAGAAACGCGCGGGAAATGAATGAATGAACGAATAAGTAAACAAAGGAGGAATTTGAATTTTTTAATTTCATTAAATACACAGAAATTTAATTATTATTATTATCATTGTTATCATTATTATTATCATTATTGATTTATTAAAACCCGAAATTTAAATAATTGTAATAATTCACATTGATTCACGATTATTTATATTTTATTTTAAATAATTTATTATATCGATAGGTAGGTTGGTAGATGGGTTGATGGGTTGGTTGTTTGGTTGTTTGGTTGGTAGCCCTGTCTATATATATATACAATATCGTATCTCGCTCGGGTTTTTTATTTATTTATAAGTAAATGGAATAAATTTTACAAAGAGTTTAACCATAAATATTTAATAGCCATGTTTGGTCCCAATGCGGATCCGAGTTCAAAAGGTTAAACTTACCTTCTAGTGGGAGAGGAGAAAAGTCAAATTGTACGACTGATTTCGAGTGGAAGAGGGAGGGGGAAAAAAAAAGGAAATTTTTCCATCTCTTTCCGCCGCCCCCACTCCCCAGTTCCGTCGTCGTCATCGTCGCCACCGCCGCCGCCATCTTTTTTTTTTTTCATTTTTATTTTTATTTCAATTAATTTAATGTTTTTAATGGATTTATTTATTTTTCATTCAATTAATTTAATTTTATGTATTTTTATTTTTTTGTTTTATTAATAAATACATAAATTTGCTGCCGGCAAATATTTTGCTACGATTAACGATTTAATTCATAAATAAAATTGGATTTAACTTATATATATGTATATGTAATATTATCGCGATGTTATAAATTCGGTTAAGTGAATTAAATGTTTTTTAATAATAATAATAATAATAATTATAATGATGATGATGATGATGATGGCGATCAAGATAATGATGATGATAATAATGAAAATAATTTTTTTGTTTTTCATTCAAATTAAGAGAAAAAAATTTTATTGCAATTATTATTTTTTATTTTTATTTTTATTCTTATTAAATTTATGCGACAAATAAATTATTATCATTATCATTATTAATTGAATTATTATTATTATTAATAATAAACGTTTTATTTATTTTTAAGTCGTCATTTTAAAAAAAAGTTTTCTTTCTTTCCTTTTTTCTTTTTTTATTAAATATTTAATTATTTTAAATTTATAAAATAAGTTATAAAATAAATTAAATTAAATAATGTATATAAACTGTAATAATAATAATAATAATAATAATAATAATAATAATGTGAGAAAAGATAAAACGTCGTGGCAGAAACATCTGAAAGTAGTCAGATAAAAATTCAAGTAAATATTTTGTTTTTTTTCTCTTTTTTTTTGCATAATTTAAAAAAAATAATAAAATAAATTTCAACATGTTTTTTTTTTCTCACTCGTAAGATAATAATACTAACAAGAACTGGAATAATAATAATAATAAAAATGATGATGATGATAATTAATAACGTATTTATTTATTTATTAATTTAAAATAAATATATATTGAGGGAACGAACGGAAATCGTTTAATGTAAATAAATAAAATATTTGACGTCCGATACGCCATTTCTGTCATTTAATGTGTTTTTGCTTTGCTTCGTTGAATTTCGAGTCTCCATTTTCTTTTTTTTTTATTAATTCATTTAAGATTTTAAAATCATTTGAATCCTGTGATCATCAAAATCCTTTTCTCTCTCTTCCTGTTTTCTCTCTCTCTCTCTCTCATCGTGTGAAAGAGAAAAAAAATTTTTTTCTGTATGAAATTTTCATTTTAAAAATAATCATTCATTTTTTGATCGATACCGAATCGATTTTTGTATCCTTTTGCGGTTGTTAGAGTTAAAACAAAAAAAGAATGAGATAATAGTAATAATAATGATGATGATAATAATAAAATAAGGGATCCTAAAATGAATGAATCACCGTTTAAAAATAATTTTTTTAAAATTTAAGGCGGGAAAAAAATTTAAAAAAAAAAAAAATGTTTTCGTTTTCCTTTCTAAGATGAACGTTGCACTTATTTATTGTAAGTGAGCAAAGTGGCTTTTTTTAAAAAAAAATTATTTCAAAATTTTATGCGTTGGAGATCATTTTAAAAAAAAAAAATTTTTTTTGTGTTGCGACGTTTTTTTTTTTTAGGCCCCCCTAAAAAAATCGTTTGCGATGTTGTCGCGCTGTTGCTGTTGTTATATCTTCTCAGGAAGTTATCTTTTCCTGTTTGTGTCGCTTTTTAAACTTCTTCTTCCTTTTTTTTCTTTTCCAATATTTAATTAAATTAAAAATTAAAATCGGTTTTTGTTTAATAACAACAAAAGGTATTTTGTTTTTTTTGGGGGGCAGGGGGACCACAACAGAGAGAAAGATGATAATTTTTTTTTTTTTTTTACAAAATATTATTTGCAATGAATTTTTTTTACAAATCGATTTGTTTTTTTTTCGTTGTAACATTTAACAAAGCATATGTAAAAAATTTATAATCTCAGAATGGTTTTGTGACATCGTACTGATAAGAATTATCAGTGGGAAAATATCCGACAGAATTATTTTAACCGGTACAATATGATAAAATTTTTTTTTTTGCTGTTGTTGTTGTTTCACTAAGTACAAGAGCTAATCCGGATTAGCCGCTACCTGAATAAAATTTTTTTATATTGAAATATCAATCCGTGAGTTATTTAAAATAATAATAATAATAAAAACAATCACGTTTGATTTGAATCGGAAAAAAAAATTTCTTTTTTGTCTTCTGCTATAATAAAAATTGATTAATTAATTAAATAATCGTTGAAACGCGTTTTGAAATTTTTTTTTTTTTTTTATTCAGAAAAACAAAAAAAAAAAGGAAAAGTTTTTTGATCGATTTTATAATTAATAAATAAATTTTTTTTTTTTTTTGATGGAGGAAATGAGGGTTGAAATGAATGGGGGCGAGGTAAGGTGGTGGTGGTGATGGTTTTTTTTAAAGAAACTTTTCAGATTCTTTTGGAAAAAAAAAACAATTTTTTTTTGTTTTTTTAACGATATTTAATAATTAAAATTTAGGATTTTATCGGTTTTCAAACGGATGAAGAAGATCACTTCATGCGAATTTTGTGAGGAGGAGGGGAGGGGCCATCGTGTGCGTAGGTAGTTTTAAAGTTTGAATAAAAATGATTACGTCATCATTTTTCTTTAAAATGAATTCGTTTTCGTATGTTTTGTTTGTATTAAAGACTTAATTTATTTAATTTTCTTTTTTTATTATTTTTGCTTATGTGAATTATTGACTTGTCAACGATTGGAGGAATGGGGGTAGGGAGGTGAGGTGGGGAGGGAGAGAGAGAGAGAGAGAAAATGGCAGTTTTACAAAATTGAAAGGAAAAAATAAAAAAATAAAAATGACGAAAGATTATTTATTTATTTTATTTTATTTGTGAGGTAGGAGAAGTTGAAGGCGATGATGAAAATTCTATCGAATTTAAAATTTAAAGATTGATCTGTGGGAGGCTGGAAATAGAAGAGGGAAAGAGAGAGAGGGAAAGAGAGGGTGAAAAAAAAGTACGAAACGCTTTTAAGAGTAAATATCGAACGTGTTTTTTTATTTTTTATTTTCACTTCTTTGTGAAAATGTCATTGCTGTTGGTCTGCATGTGAAATAAAAATCACGCATGTGCGTGTCGTACATACCGATCACGGAAAATGTGCGACATTTCAGTTAAATTTTTAGGCATTTTAATAATTCGGTACCCCTGAGTTAAAAAAAGACTAAACCTTGTAAAACGACGGCCAGTCCAGTTTTTGGAATTTTTTGAATTTTTTTTTTGTAAATTCGACCCTCTTTTTTTGCCTCCTCCCCCAAAAAAAAGTAAAATGAAAAAAAAATATAAATAAATAAATTTTCAAATTATTTACGTTTAAAACAAAAAAAAAAAAAGTAAAATGTTTCGTGTTCGTTTAAAACAAAAAACGTGATTTAAAATTTTTTTTTTCTCTTGCCACGATCGTTAGTTAAAACTCGACCGGCTAATTTTTTAATAAGAAATATCCTTAAATTTTGATATATAAAAAAAAAAATTACGGAGTCGCGTTCATCATCATCATCATCATCGTTGTCGTCCTCGTTGTATTATCATTATCATTATCATTATCATTATCATTATCATTAAAAAAATTAATTCCGGTAGTTGTTTCCGACGTTTATAATTAATTTCTACAAATACGTACAACGTAAAACGGTGGTCATTCATCAAAAAATATGATGGCAATCTCGGACAAAAAAAAAACCAAGCTGAGTATTAAGAATTAAACTGGAAGGAGGGGGTAGGAAAGGGATGGAAGGTTGGAACAAGCGGTGGCGGAGAGGGGGTAAAAAACGAAAAAATGAAAAATAATCTGGGAAAACGTGTATGGGAAAAAAACGAGAGAGAAAGAGAGAGAGAGAGAAAAAGGGTGCTTTTAAAGTGAGAGAGTAATAAAAGGTGAGAGGAAGAAAAAAGAGAGAGGGAAGAGGAATAAAATTCAGGGTAAAAGTTTAAACCGATTTATTATTTCGAATTTTCCGACCGGGGCTAGAAGAAGGGAGGGGTAGGTGGGGGGCGACAGGGAAGTGGAGGGAGAAGCAGAAGCGAATGTAGGAAAACCATCGGTTTTTTGTTCAGCACGCTACTACTACTACTACGCGGTGTTAGAAATATTTTTCTGAATTTTTTTTTTTTCAATATTTATACTTTTGCTCTCTTTCTCTTTCTCATTATCATCTCTCTCTCTCTCTTATCCGATCGAGCTTTTCTATTTCTCCCCTCACCTCTCTTTATTTTTTTGATATTTTTAACAATACAAAAATTTTTTTTTTTTTGAAATCATTTAAAATTTTTGCAATATTTATTTTTCCTTTTTTTTTACCTTCATTTCCCTTTTTTTTCTTCTTCCTCTTCAATCTTTTTTCATTCTTACCTTCCTCCTTCTTCCCCCTCCCCCAACATCTGCCTTCCGTCGGTAAATTTAATCTTCGTACTTCCATTAGTTTATTTGATTTTGTAAATGGCAATCAAATAAGTGAAAAATATTTTTACATCCTCCTTCTCCCTCTTCTCCCTTCTTTTTTTCCTGCTTTTTTTTCTCCCTCTCTTTTTCTCTTCCCCCAGCTCCCCTCCCGCTCTCTCTCTCTCTCTCTTCTCATCTCGTTTTTAAAGGCACGAAAGATTATTAACAAAAAAAAAAAAAAATTTTTTTAGTCGACAAATGCAATCAATAATTTTTCCTATGTAATAATAGCAATACGTGAATTTTTTTAATTTCAAAATTTTTTTTTGGCGGGAAAAAAAAAATTTAAAAAAAAAAAAATTAACAAAAAGTCGGTCGTAGTTGGCGCGTTGGAAAATGCATGAGTTATAAATAAAACGACGCCATTTTTATTTTTTTTTTTAATTCATTCATTTCACTCTCTCTCTCTCTCTTTCTCTCTCTCTTTAGGTCACCGTGAAAATATTAATTTTTTTTTATTTATTGAGGAGGGATGAGGGAAGGGGGGAGGGTTCGAATATTTAAAAATCTATCACGCGTTTCCGTTCGTTTTCCCTCGTTCAAAAAATATTTTTTTTTGTTTGTCGCACAAAGAAAGTAAAACGAAAAAAGAAGGTAAAAGTAAAAATTTTAAAATAATGTTTACAGGTGGGGGTGGGAGGAGGGAAAGAAGGAGTAAGTTAATAAATTCGAACGGGAAGATGAAAGAGAAGTGAAAATAATAATAATAACAGGATGTTTTTCAATATAATTTAAATGAAAACCTTTTTGAAAGAGTTTTTCGATTAAGATATTTTATATAAAACGTTCGTTCGTTCGTTCGCTCGTTCGCGTTCGTTTTTTTTTTTTAAATTGAACGTATTAATGTTTCTTTTTAAAACTTTTTTTTTTTTTACTAAATTAAAGAGGAAATAAAATTTAAAAAAAACGAAAACGAAACGATTGGAATAAAAGAAAAACAAAATTCCGCCATTATAAAAAGGTTTTGGAGAGTGGGTAAATTTGTTTTGTATTATAGAAATTTAAAAATTTTGTTTTTCTGAACAAAATAAATAAAAGTGGAAGAAGAAGAAGGAAATTTTTGCTGTCGCATTTAAAAATAAAAATTCTATTAGGTGATAAAAAAAAAAAAAAAACTCTTGAATATGTCAAAATTGATTTTTTATAATCTTGTCGTGTCGAAGTGTTTGTTGTTGTTGTTGTCGTTGTTCTGTTTAATGTCTTTAAATAATAATATTATTTTAGTAAAAAAATTTCCAGGCGCTACTATCAAACGAAAGGTGTAAATAACGAGAGGAAAAAAAAACGAGTAGTTGTACCTGTTTTTTTTTTTTTTTATTGACCGAGGGGGGCTAACAGGAAGCTACGGAACGAGTTTAAAAAAAAAATTTTCCCGAGGACATTTACGTGTCAGCAACAGCAACGATTCGTCACGCCCAATAAAAAAAATTAATTAATTAATCAAAGACAATAATAATAATACGATTAATTAATCAATTTGCATTTTGTTTAAAAAAAAAAAAATGACGGCAAACGATTTTTGCGTTTAAAAAAAAAAAAAAAATTTCCCTGCTTATTTTACGCGCGCCTTTTATCTTCTCTTCTCTTAATTTATTCCCCTTAATAACCTCTTACGATTTTTTTCTCCCCTTCCCCTCACCCCAACAAAATTGTTTCATCCCTCCTTTCCTTCTCCCCGCTCCCCATTTTTTTTTTTCGCAATATTAAATTTATACTTTAGCCTTTAGCCTCACGTAATTGAATCATGTCGGAGGAAATAATTTGATCAAGTTGTCAAGAGCACAGATTAACTTACTTTCAAACGGACGTTACATTTTCAAAACGAACGCGTTTCCTCCGGGGGAAAACCCAATTTAAGGTTTTTTTTTTTTTTTTAAGGTTTATAAAACGGAGGGAAAAAAAAATTTCCCTTCGTTTTTTTCCCTTCCTCTCCTTCTTTTATTTTTCCCTCCTCTTTTATCACATCGTAAATAAATAAACGGATTTGAATTTTCAAAAAAAAATAGAAAATCATTGATAACGCGCGGTTTTACATTAACATAATTACTTTATAGCGGTTCTATAATCTTCTTACTTTTTTAAATATATTTTAATATTCAATAATTATAGCGCTATATTTTTATTTTCCCTATAGAAAACATTTTCCTAAAGAAAAAAAAAATTTCGTATCCTCTCTAGTTTTTACTATCACACATCCTTTACACGTGTTTTCATTACGTTTGATAAAAAAAATTATGCTATAAAATTTTAGCACTATTAAACTTTTCTTTTTTTTCTTTGTAATTGCGCATCTACTTTTTATTAAAAAAGACTTTTCTTTTTTGTTTCGCATTTCTGATTAATGATCCAAAAAATCCTGTTTTTGTCATTTTTTTTTTTAATCGATTGATTTTTTTCTTTTATTTAAAATAATAATAATAATAATAAAGAAAAGGTTTTATTTTTCATTTATAGTCAAAAGTTCTCCTTTTTTTTCAAAGGAAAAAAGGAAAAAAAAAATAATTTGAAAGGAAGGAAAGCAAAAAAAAAAAAAAAAATTTTTTTTTTCTTTCTTTCTTTCGATAATTAATTCCCTTTTATTAAAATATTTTTAATAAAAAAAAAAATAATAATAATAATAATTTTTTTTTAATGAAATTAATTAAAAGTTTAAATTATTAATTTGTTTACACGTGGGTATTATTATTATTTTTTTTTTTTCCGTCGTCGTAAATGTGTGATGGAATGATGTTTAATATGTAAATATTTAAATGAATTTTTGTGATTTTTTTTTGTTATTTTATGACGAATCCTTATTACGCATCACCATCATCATCATTGTGATCATCTTAGTCATGAATTTATTATTACTGTTATTTTGGAAAATGAAAGATGGATAAAATATTTTTTGTGAAAGCTTTCCATGAAAACATTTCGAATATACAAACACACACACAACATTCACAAACGCAACACGATTCACACACAAAAACTTTCACACACACACGAAAAATTTCTAAATTTAAAAAAAAATAAAAAAATTTGATTTCCCTCCAAAAATTTTTCAAATAAAATATTTTTATTATTACTACCGTAAATTATTTTTATGTGAAAAATTACGACGAAAAGAATGATTATTTAATATACGATTCGATGATGATGATGATGATATTATTATTAAAAAATTTGTTTTTATCATTATTATTATTATTCATTTAAATGACATCGGAAAAGGGCTTTAACCTCGTGCTTTAAAACCAAAAAATTTTAAACAAATGAAAAATTAAACATAGCAAAACACGAATTCGTACGCAAGCTATACAATGCGAAGATGATTTTTTTTTAAAGTTGGCACCACCGAAAAATGACGCCTATATTTATTTATTTTTTTTGGCTTAATTAAAAAAAAAAAACTCGATTTATTTGTGAGTTTTATCATTATTATTTGATTTCATTTATTTATTACCTTAGAAACAATATTTGGTTAATGATTTTACTACTAAAATGGTTGTTGTTGTTGTTTTGTTGTTATTGTTGTTGTTATTATTGCTGTCGTTTAATTTAATTATTTATTTTAATTGGTTTTAATTACTTTCTACTTAATTTAACCCATTAAAATAATACAAACGTTTTTGATAATTTCTTCGGTTGTGCCGCAAACTCTATAGCGAACCCATTGTTATCTATTAAAAATTTTTTCAAAATTTCTAAAAAAAATAAAAATGGGGGTGTGAAAGGGGACGGGGGGGGGGAAATGAGAGAGAATCGAAAACCAGGTGAATTTTAATATAATGTATACAAATAATAATAATAATAATAAGATTTTTGGGGGAAACAATTTTTTTAAATGTTTGTAACCACCTGGAATTATTTGATTTACACGAATGTTATTTTAACGCGTTATATTTGTTTTTACTATAGTTTGTTTTTTTCCATTTTTCAAAAAAAAATTCGTCTGCTAAAATTTTTAAATAAACGAGTGGAGGAAAAATGAATGGGAAAAACGATCGATCGTTAAAAAAAAAAAAAAAACGAGACGAAAATTTGTTGTTTTTTTTTTTTGACTGATTAAAAAAAAAAAAAAGTTTCAATCGATAAAATTTAATTAAAAAATTGGCGTGACAATAGAAAATTTTAATTACTTTTCTATCCGTTTCGTTTTCACATCTTGTATTTACAAACGTTATATATAAAAAAAAAAAAACAACGTACACTTGCATAATAATTTTTCTGTTTTTATACAAAAAAAAATTTTATGCAACATGAAAAACGCGATTTAATTTTTATAGCTTGTACCTATATATATTTTTTGGTTACATATTTACGCGTATATGCATATCGTTTATAAAAATTTATTTCATTTTCTTCTGCCACTTTCATTCGTTAAAACAACAGCAAAAAAAAAAAAAAACTTTGGGTTCAAAAGTTTTGTTCTTTTGTCTTCTTTCTCTCACTCTTTCTCCCAATACTACCCTTTTTTCAAAAGTTCCTACCCTCATTTCCCTTCTCCTTCCCTCCCTCCCCACGCTCTCCCCATTCATTAATCGATTTCTCATTATTTACCACTTAATAAAACTGTTGAACAAATCGATTTCGCTAAAGTTTAAACAAAAAAAAAAAAATGGCGTTTTAATCATTATTTAATTAAATCAAATTAAAAACAAAAATTATTTTAATTTGATCGACTTATCATTTTCTACCCCCACTATCATCATCATCGCCACCACTCTTTTAACACACCCACACACACACCCCCACAATTAATTTTTTTTTTTTCCTTTTAATTTCAATTTTTTGAAGGATGAAAGAAATATAAATAAATAAATTAAAAAAACAAACATTGACGTTACGTTTTTACGTGACCTTTTACCTTTTTCTTATTTCTTTTCACCTTCTTTTAATTTCGACTATAATTTATTACGTCATACTATAATAGACGTGACATACGTGTTTTTATTTTACGGGATAAATATTTGTTTTCGATTGTCAAATAATTGTGAGGGTGACATAAACACACACACGCGCACACACTATCAAACGCACGTAAAACTAACAAATATTAATTTTTTTTTTTTTTGAAGATTCAATCATAACTTGAGGGCTTCGTGAAGTATATTTTTTTAATTAATAATAATAATAATAATAATAATTTTTTTACTTACCGTGAGCAATCTTATTTCTTATGCCACGTCAATTTCATTTTTTTTTTTTCTTGACTTAAAATATTATTACGATTTTATTTAAAAATTGGTGACGACATCGATGAAGTTTCCAACGACGCCATAAACGACGCATTTATAAAACTTTAATCAATTTTAATTATCATTATTATTATTATTATTATCGATTCGAGACGTTATCGAAACCAACCAAAAAGTTACGCTAACTAGTAACTACTAACTAAAAAATCATTATACTAAAAAATCTCTTTAAAATTTAAAAAAATTAATTTGTTTACCGTTTATTTTTTAAATTTATTATTATTATTATTAATATTATTAGTATTATTATTATTAACGACAAAGATTGCCGCCAAATGCTTACTGTCAATTTCTCTTAATGTTTACAAAAAAAAAAAAAAAAAAAATTCTGAGAAATTTAATTTAAAATTAAAAGCCTCTAAAAATTTTATAATTTTTTCCTTGTTTTAGTGTATTCTTCTGCTACCACGTGGTAAAACAATTCGTTGTAATTATTTTTACGCATTATAATTAAAATGCGTATATGCGTAGTTGATTTTTTTAAAAAAATTTTCATTTATTCGGTGACGATGATGATAATAATAAATAGTCGATAAACCGTCGTATTAAATTGTAAATTTACAAAAAAAAAATAAAGAAATAGTAAACCACGTGTTAAATTACGTCATACTATCAGCTGTTGGGTATAAACGCCCTTTGTGTGTGTTTGTCTGATGTATATTCTTCTCTGTAGACCATGAAAGTCGTGTCTCAGTCTTGAATCGTTCTATGTAACCGACCGTCGTATAAAACTAAACCTCCGTGTTAAAAATTTTTTTTTTTTTTTTATTTCTTTTTTTTTTTTGTTTTGTTCCTTTCGATTATTTCTTATTCGTTATTATTATTATTCTCATCATTTTTTCCGTACCGCGTTTTGTTTGTTATTATTATTATTATGTTTGTTTTTTCGTTTCGTCGTTGATCGGCGCGAGGGGGAGGAAGAAAATTTTTATGTGTGGATTAAAAAATTGTTTAATTTTTTTTGGTTTTTCATTCTCACTTAATTTAATTCAGGTAATTAATTTATTTATTTATTAACATTATTATTATTTGTTTGTTTTCTTTTCTTTTTAATCACGTGATTTTTTTTTATACTAATAATTAAAAAATTTAAAACGTAAAGAAGAGAGGAAAGGAAAGGAAAGGAAAAAAAATCACGTTTTTTTTTTTTTTTAATTGTTAATATTAAATATTTTTTGATTTTCTAAAACCACGTTAATAATTTTTTTTTTTTATTTGTTTCGTTTCGGTTGCTCGTTCGATCGTGGCAATAACTTTTCAAGTAAATTTATTATTAATTAAATAAGGTAAAAAGCAAAAAAAAAATTAAAATGACGAATGTGAAATTTTCACTCTTTGATTTTATTTATTAATAATAACATTTTTATTTATTTATTTATTAAAGTTCAATGTCGGATGGTTTCGTTTGACATTGAAACTATTATTATTATTATTATCATTGCTATTAATTTTATTAATTAATAAACAACGAGCACGATAATTAATAAATCGTGCGTATGACTGTAATCACAACTTTCATTATTACCGCACAATTATTAACCTTTTTACGCTTTATTATCATTATTATTATTATTACCGTTCATTTTATGAAACCGTAATAAAAAATTATTTTATTTATTAAACATCTAAAAGTTAATAACTATTAATAATTAGTTAATTAATTAATATTTTATTAA
>NW_002987078.1:284358-296245 GCF_000006295.1 Pediculus humanus corporis | reverse complement strand
ATAATAATAATAGTTATAATAATGATAATAATAATAATGATAATAATAATTGTGGTAATGAAACTACAAAGAAAAAATATGAAGTTGAAACAAAAAAAAGACGATCCATTGTTTGTTGCTTTTTTTTTCGTGTGTGCGTTTGTGTGTGCAGGTTGTTTGTTTGTACGAAAATGTTGATTTTGTTTGCTCGATAACAAAAAATTTTATTAATTTAAATTAAATTAAAATTAAAATTAATGCGATTCGCATTGATTCACGTACGATTAGAATTTGAAAATAAATAGTCGGGGTAATAAAAGTTGAGACGAGTATAGTAAAAAGTAAAATGATCGAGAGATTTGTTTTTTCTATGTGCGTTAAGGAATTCGTTTTCCGTGCCAAAGAGTTTTAAAAAAAAAAGTGTGCGTGTGCGCGGTGAAAATGCGCGTGTAAATAAATAAACTGTCGCATAGAGAAAAAAATTCGCTGATGACACGACGGTAAAAAATTTTAATTTTTTTTCCCGCCCCGCGAGGTACGTTAAAATTTTATTTTTGAAATGACATCGCTTTTGTCGTCGTTTCTCCTCCTCCTCTTCCTTCCCCTCCTTTTCCCTTTCCTGTAATTAATCACGTGATCAATACAATTAATAATTAATTAACGGTTATCACAACAAAAATTTTTTTTCTTTGACGTTTTCTGTGTCATCCTTCATCATCATCATTTCCATTTTTTGCATTCGCTGGAAAACGTCCAGTCCGTGAGTTAAGAAAAGGAAAAAAAAAATGATAAACAAACGAAACTGGAGAAAAATAATGCGTCGAATCGTTGCGTATGGTTTGTGCGTGCGTAAAAATGAATGAATTTTTTTTTGTTTTGTTTTGTGGCCAAAACGCATAAAAATTCATTTCCGTTAACATAAATCCGATCGAAATAACACAAAAAAAAATTTTTTTAAATGTACGTATTATTTTCCTTCTTCCCCACTTTTCTTTATTGTTATTATTATTATTATTATTATTTGTTTTTATGTATAACAATCGAGAAAAACTTTCATTTTTTTTTTTTTAAACGTCGTCGTCTGGTTATTTATTTTTATTTTTAAAAATACAAAAGAATTTTTTTTTTTTTTTTTGGGTTTTGAGTAATAAATGGGTTTGCGGTGATCTTAGACATTTTTTTTTTTTCTGTTTTGGTTCTCGAAACCGATTTTTACTAACAGGAGGGAACATCATATGAAATGAGTTAGAAAGAGAGAGAGAGAATGTTATTAAATTTTTTTAAAAATAGAACCGTAGACGATGCATGTTATTATATATATATGAAATAATTGGAAAAAGTTTTTTTTTTTTTTTTGTAAATTTAATGAATGATAAGAAAGATGTGATAAGATTGCGTATTATTATTATTATTAACGCTGCGTAAAAATTAATTCATTAAAAAATATTAAATTAATCGAAAATCCAGAAAAAAGAAAAGCTGGGTTGAGTGGGGGGAGGAGGAAGGAAGAAGAAAAAAATTTTTAATGGAAA
Source organism: Pediculus humanus corporis (assembly GCF_000006295.1). Taxonomy (NCBI): domain Eukaryota; kingdom Metazoa; phylum Arthropoda; class Insecta; order Psocodea; family Pediculidae; genus Pediculus; species Pediculus humanus. The sequence continues at coordinate 294,734 of NW_002987078.1, read as the reverse complement.
ATGAAAAGAGGGGAAAATGAAAAAATTGGAGAAAATGGTAGAGGAAGGTTGGGAGAGAGGTAGGATGGGAGGAAGGAAGGAAGGGGAAAAGAGTGGAATTTTCTAGAAAAAAAAATTTTTCCGTGTTTGGAAAGGGTAAATTTTTTTTTTTGAATTTGCCTTTTTTTTTATGTCAGTCTGAAAATCGACAGCTGCTGGTTCGTTGCCAGCCATTAGAAGAAAAAAATTTTTTTTTGCATTGTTTTTTTTTTTTTTTTGTTCTTTCTTCTGTTTTTCCAAAGTGGTGTGTAATTTTGACTGTCTGTATTATTCCTCCCCTCCTTCTCCCCTTTCCCCTCCCACTCGTGATTTTTCCTTCCTTCCCGACCAAAAACATTTCATTCGACCGTTAAAATATCTACAGACGACGACGACAAAAACGCGCGTAAATTAAAATTATAATCCTACAAAACGATGACGTAGACGTTTTTCGTTATTAATAATAATAATAATAATTTTTCAAAAAGCAACAAATCAAATCCCCGGCACAGGAAATCATATTTCCACATTGTTATAATAATAATAATAATAACGTTTGAAAATTTTATTTATCCGCGTTCGATCGTCGTTTGTTAATTTCAAATTAATTTCTATATATTTTTTGTACGGGTCAAATTCTAAAACGATTGTTTTATTATTATTATTATTATTATTATTATTATCATCATTATTATTTACTTTCGAAAAAGAAAAAAAAAAACGTCGCGTCAAATAAAAAAACGCGCGTATACAATAACGACGAACGTATCGAACAATAAAAGAAAAATACTTTTTTTGCCACGAAACGTTTTTTTTTTTCGCGGACTAAAAAAAAAAAAAAAAAACGTTTAGTCAAGCAAATAACTGAACAGTGAAACAAACAACATACAAACAAACAATATATATAATATATATAAATCGAAAAAAAAAAAAAAGCCGTTAAGAGATGTGACAAAGATTCACGTTTCTTCTTCTTAAGTTTGACGTTTCATTTGTCCTTGTGAGTAAAAAAAAATTAAAATCGTAAGCAACATAATGTGATACCTGAGTTTAGTTTGTTGTTTGTTGTTTGTCGATATAAGGAAAAGAAAAATTGTGACAATCGCACGTGCTCTATATATACGATATCACGAATCCCTTTTAAGATCCTCCTTTTTTTTCCGGTTTTTTCATCGACACAAATCGGGGGAAAAAAAAAATCCCGTTTTTTCCTATTCTTCCTACTCCTCTCTCCACTTTCTCCCTCTTTTTAATTTTCATTTTTTTTTGTGGGGGGGAGAGAGGATTAATACCTTAATTTATTATTATTATTTGTGTCGCGGTAACGATTTTTTTTTCGAGGTGAGTAAACTCGAATAATAATAAACCGAAAATTCGAAATTCGGAAACGTATGCGTGTGAATGAATTTAAAAAAAAAAAAAAAAAAAAAACGGTGAAGGGGTTAAGGGGGAGGAGGAGGAGGAGGAGGGTATACAAGGAGGGGGCGGAAGCGTAAGGAGGAAATAAGGCAAAAAGGTAAAAAAAAATTTTTTTAAATCGTCACGAAATCTAAATTGTAAATTTTCATTTTCATTTTTTTTTTTTTTATGTAATTTATTTGACTTGTTAAAAATTATTATTAAACTCCCCCGCCCCACGTGCCCCTCTTCCCTCCTCCCCTCCCTTTTCTCCCTTTAAAAAAAACTTATTTTATTTATCATTATCATCATTATTATTACTATTATAATTATTAATTAGGTATACATAAATTTTTATAATTAATATCAATATTGTTTCGTAAAAAATCGATTTTTGATATATTATTATTACGTAAAATAAATCTGTCTACTAAAATAATAAAAATTTTAATGTTACCAACCTTGATAAAAAAAAACCGCGAAAAAAAATCGATTTAAAAACATTTTTAAAAAAAAATTTTTTTCTTTTGTTTTCCTTCGTTTATTTTTTCAATTATTTTCTTTTAAATATTTGATTGAGTTTTTTGTTGTAATTGAGAAACTGGAAGAAGAAGGAAAAGAAGAAGATGATGATGGGGAGGAGAAGGAAGAGAAGTAAAAGAATAATGAAATTTAGTTTTTTTTTTTTTTTTTTAAAAAGTTTGTAAGAATAGTAGTAAAATAAACGGAGAATAATAAGTTTTATGTGTGAAGTTTTTCTTAGGCGACACCATCCGCAACGAAGACCATAAATATGGATAAAATAAGAATCGTTCGTGTATATATATATAATGATGACTTTCCAAATGAATTTTATACTTAATCTCGTTTATGTTACTTTATGGAGAAATCTTACAACTATTATTATTATTATTATTATTATTATTATTATTATTATTATTATTATTATTATTATTATTTGAAGTAAATTACATTCGGATTGATGTAAAACTTTCTTTTTTTTTTTTTTTTTAAATAGAATCCGCCATTACGGCAAATGGAAAAAGGAGCAAAAAAGGATTTGGTTAAACGTTTTTTTTTATTTTCAAAAATTCTCCGAATTCTTTTTCTTTTTATATATAAAGGAGGAGAAGGGGCGGGGGGAGGGTGGTAAAAATAAAAAAAGGGTTTCGTTTTTTTTTTGTATCGAAAGAAAAAGGTTCCTTTTTTTTTTCGTTGTTGAACCTTTTTTTTTTTGTGTCCTTTGTGACAGAATAAACAAATCGTCGTAATAATTCTTATTAAAAAATTTTTTTCTTTTTTTTTCGAAAGGAGAAAAAAAAGCAGACGAAACGAGAGAGAAAGAGAGAGAGAGAGAGAGAGAGGTTATTCTTTTTTTTCGATTTAATTTCAAATTTCCTAAACGATATCGAACGCAAAAAAATTTTTTTTTGAATATCAGTAAAAGTACGTTAAAATCATATTATTATTATTATTATTATTATTATTATTATTATTATTATTATTATTATTATATCTCTGACGTAACTTCCTCTGGTTCGATTATTTTAACATAATAATTAAATAAGTTTATTATTAATAAATTTGAAATTTTTTTTATGTACATAATGGATGATGTCACATTGAATAAAATATTCTCCTCTTCTTCCACTTCCATTTCCTCTTTCTCTTCTTAAAATTTATTAAATTATATTTCCGGTTGAGGTTTTTCACGAGGTACTATTTAAAATTATTTATTTATTCATTACAATTTTTTAATAAATTATTATTATTATTATTATTATTTAAAATAAAAATGTCAGTTGTTACGCGAAAGAAAAAACAAAAAAAAAAAACAAAATTAAAAATTCTTTAGAATCTCACCTACAATCTCTCTCTCTCTTTCTCTCTTCCCGCGCAAACGAAGATTCAATAATAATGATGATGATGATGATGATGATTTGAATAAAGGTTAAAATTATGACATCTGCTACGTAAATAAAACTTATTCGAATTTTTTTTTTTTAAAGTCGGACGTCGGTTCCCATGTGTCAACTTAAATTCCCTCAGGAATAAAAAAAAAAAAACGTTTGTCATTATTATTATTATTATTATTACTATCACCGTCATTATCGCCGTTTAAAATGGAAAAAAAAAAATTATATTTATTTTTATTTTTATGTTTTCCCAGAATGTTCCTTTTTTTCTTACACGTTGCCAAATCTCATTTTTCACGTGATTAATTTTTTTTTTTTTTTTGTTAAAGAATTTTTTTTCGTTGTAATTATTTCACATTCGTTTCGTCTGCTTTTTTTTCTTTCTTTTTGTTCTTTCTATTATCGTAATTTTCATTTGACGTCTTGATAATAATAATAATAATGATGATTGCGGTAGTAAGAATCGGTTTTCGTTCGAGTTTAAGAAATAAATGCGTGCGGGAGTGCGTTTATATAAAAGAAAATAAAAAGGATAAATAAGATTTAAAGTGTTTTCGATTGTTAACTAAATATTTATGTTTTTTTTTTTTTGTCTGTTGGTGACAGTCAAAAATTTCGGGTTGGTTTTTCTCAAACGAGCGACAAATTTTTCTAAAAAAAAAAAAAAAAAAATTCGATACTTTTTGTTTCCGTTTAAAAAAAAAAAAAAATCGTCAACTTTTTTTCATTTCGTGTTTTTTTTTAATGACAATTACAATTATTATTATCATTATTATTAATAATTAAATATCGTCTGCTCCTGAATAATTTTTTAATAAATAAAATTTATTTATATTCATCGGTTAAAGTTTTAAATCAAAAAAGTTTTTTTAAAAAAAAAAAAAATTTTTATAAAATTATGTCGTCATTTTTTTATTCATGTAACCCTCACGAGATATTACGTTTCTCTCTCTCTCTCTCTTTTTTTTTACTTTCGTGCTTCTTATTCTTCTTCTGATTGTTGTTATTGTTATGCCCCTCACTCAAAATTGATCCTCCCCAAATGTTTTTTTTTCTTTCTCCCTCCCCTCTTTTCTTCTTGTTATTGTTTTAAAAAAAATTATCAAGCTAGACGTTCGTTCGTTCGTTCGTTCGTTCCTTCGACGTTTTTTCTATTTTTAAATATAAAAAAAAAAATGTCGTTTAAATTTTTAAATTAGAATCGGTTAAATTACTTTTTAAAAAAAAAAAATTTTTTTTCTTTCTTTACTGTTGGTTTAACTTGGCTGCTGTTTGCTGCTGCTGTTGTATTCATTTGTCTGTCGGATTTAAAAAAAAAAAGTGAAATTCTTTTGTGTTTTTTGACCTTTTTCCGGTTTTTTTTTTTTCATTATCAGATTTTTTGACGATTTACTGTTAACGGATATCATCGTGCAAATCTTTTTTTTTTCTCCTTTCGATGTCTCTCTTATTATTATTATTATTATTTCCTTTCCGGAAACAGTTCAATGTAGAACCGGAAATGAATGATCGGTAACAAGTAAAGAAATAAATAAATAATTTTTTTTCTTTCGTCCGGTTTTTCCTTTTTCTTTTGTTTTACTTTTACTTTTCCTTTTGCTTTTATTTTTTTATTATGCGCTTGACCCGCCCCCGTTCAACACTCCCCTCCCCCCACTGCCACCACCCTTCGGACCAATAAAAGAAGATGAAACGAATCATGTTTTCGACAAGGAAATCATTTTTAGTTTGTAAAAAATCTTGTTTTTTTTTTTCTTTGTAGAATTATATAGAGTTAAAATAGGTTATCATTTTCAATTGATTGAACATTGAAATTGTTTTCAAAAAACGAAAACTGGAATAAAATCCTAAAATGGAAAATTCTGGAGTTGAAAATTTTTATTTTTTTGTACGATTTTCTTCTCTCCCCTGTTCCTCCTCCTTTTTTTTCGTTTTTTTTTTCTTTTTTAAAAAAAAGAAAATTTTATTATTATTATTTTTTTTCCTCTTTCCTTTTTCCTCATGTTAAATTTTTTTTTATTTTTATTTTATTGTTCGACTATTTTTCTCAGCTTTTCTCCCTTTCTTTTTTCATTACGTCATAACTTTGACGTAATAACAAAAAAAAAAATTAACCTTTATTATTTTTTTTTTCTCGTATTCATACGTATGTATGTATTCTTTCCTCTTTTTGTTTCCTTTTCCTTTTTTTTCCTTTTCTTTTCTTTCCTTTTCCTTTGAGCACGTGTAATGTTTATTTATTTATTTATTTTTGTCGTCTGCTTCTTTCTGATCTCATTATTTTGAGAATTTTTTAGAGTCGTCATCGTTGTTCTTTATTACAATAATTATTACATCCGTTCAATAATTTTTTTTATTTTTGGTTAAAGAGATGAAGTGTTATTATTATTATTATTATTATTATTATTATTATTATTATTATTATTATTATTATTATTATTATTATTATTATTTTCGGGTAAAGTGACGAAATATTATCATTATCATTATCATTATTTTTAATTGTGCCGTCGCAAATAATAAAATTGATATGCATATTCCGAAAAAGACACAGCAAACGAAAAGTAATTTTTAAAAAAAGTTTTTTTTAATAAAAATGTTATTGTTACTGTTATTATTATCATTATTATTATTTGAATTATTCTTATTATTATTATTATTGATCAATAAATTGTGCATTGTTTAAATTTCTAAGAATCGCGAATATTGTATTGTTTAAATATAATAAATAAATTTTATTAAAAGATTTGCAACCAATTTTTAAAAAAAAATTTTTTTACGTTTTGTTTGTTGGTTGGTTGTCGATTGTCGTAAAAAACGAACGTATTAAATATTATTATTATTATTTTCGCTAACGATTTGTTCGTTAAAAAAAAAAAGAGAGAGAGACGAAGTCGTAGTTTGAAAAAGTCTACAATGAAAAAAAAAAAAATTGTTTTTTTACACGTTGATAGTTTGTTGCAAAAAAAAAGTTATTTTTAATTTTTTCTTTCAATCGTTCCCTCTCTCTCTCTCTCTTTCAATTCTTTTCATATCGATATTCCTATCTCTGTTTCTCTCGTTGTATATTTTTTCCCCATTCTCTAATGATGTCTCTAATTTAAATTGTTGTCGTTTTTTTTTTTAAATCATCGTTTTTACTTAAAACGTCGCGTTTGTTTTTTTTTTGAAAACATAAAAAACCGTTCGAACGTTTTTTTGTTTTTTTGTTCGGTTTTGATTTGGTTTCGAATTTGATTAATTACGAAAAATGACGGAATCCGTTCGTGATATTTTTTTAAACATGGCGGATCTTTTTTTTGTTTTGTTTTACCTTTTCTTCTTTTTTTTTTTTTTAAATGATTTATCGATTAATAAAAAATTTACATTTTGAAATTTTTTTTCCCTCTTTTATTTGTTTAAATATTATTATTATCATTATCATTATTATCATCATTATTATTATAACGGTCGACACTTTCGTTTTTACTTATTTATTTCAATAAAAAAAAAAATTTATTTTTATTATTATTATTTTTTTAAATAGCGAATAAAAAATTTATTTGGCAACATTTGTGTTGTTGTGAGGATGATGACGTCGACGATGACGTTTTCAAACCGACCAATGATCGAATCTCATCAATATTTTTTTTTTTTGTTTTAAATCGAATCGATATATCGATATTAACATCGATACAATCTTCTGAAATGATGATTAAAAGGGAAGGGAAGGGAGGAAAAGAGGAATTAACGAATAAAAAAAAAAAAATTTTTAAATGGATAAAATGACGGTTGTTTGACGAATTAAAAAGCAAACAAACAAATTTAATAATAATAATAATAATAATAATGATAAATTTAAATAAATGAATTCATGAATATTAAAAACAATCGTGTAACAACATGTGGTTGATTTTGTATTTTTTTTTTCTTCGTCGTCGTCGTAAATTAATTTTTGCCCCGATATTTTTTATTAGAAAGAGACAACAATCAACAACCAACACACATGAGCGTTTGTTCGTTTACGGAGATTGTTTTGGTTTTGTTTCAATTATTTACTCTTTAAAAAAGCTAACTATTAGAAATAATTAAAATTTTATTATTATTATTATTATAAAACGTTACAAAGTCAAATTTGAAAAAAAAATGATGAGAGAATATTTATTATTATTATTATTATTATTATTATTATTATTAAAACGATTGTTTGTTTGTTTGTTTGTTTGTCTGTTTTTGTTTTAAATGGATTATGAATATATAGTTTCGTCTAATAGTAGCTCTTTTTCGATTATTATTATTATTATTAATTTGTCGATTGCTGGAATGAAGGGGTTTAAAAAAGGAGGAGGAAAAGAAGTTATTAAAAAAGGTGATTGACATTTCTTTTTTTTTTGTCTTCTGCTTTTTTTTTTTAGTTTGTCGTCTAGTCGTTGATTGTCTACAAGAATTTTTTTTTTATTATCAGATAAAAATAGTTGGCAGTCGATTGATTTTTATTTTGGTTTTGTGTGTCATTTCATTCTTTATGTAATTTTATACAAATTTAATAATTTTCTCTCTCTCTCTCTCTCTCTTTCTCTCTCTTTCTCTCACTTTCTTTTTATGCATAAGTTTACCTAATGAATTTTCCAGTTAAAACTTTCTGACAAACTGGGAGTAAGTTTCAAAGTTTTTTCAAATCGTAAAAAATCTTTTTTTTTATTTGTTCGTTCGACGATATTTTTTGAAGAAATAAAAACGGAAAGAAAAAAACACAACGCGCTGGAGAAATTTATCCAGTTTAAAAAGAAAAAAGAAAAAAAAACCAAAAATTGAAAACGATCAGAGATGACGACGGGAGACAAAAAAAAAGGGAGAACAAAAAAAAATAATCTGAGATTTTTTAAGAAATTCATGGGGGGAAACAAAAAAAAAAATTGTTATCAACTCGGGTTTTTTTTCGGGGAGGGGGTGGGAAGGGAAACGGGGGGAGAGTTAAGGGAGTATAAAAATATGAAGAAAAAAAATTTCTTTTTTAAAAGTCTCGAGGGATGATACGATATGAAAAAAAATATCGAAAAGGATAAAAACAGAAAAGTGCTATTAACTCAAACCTGTGTTTATTTACGATTGATTTATCATTTTTAATACTTTTTTTTTTACTTACATAAAATAAAAGGAAAATATAACACACAAAGGAAGAGAAAAAAAGGAAATTTTTTTCTTAATGATTACTCAAAAAAAATAAAAATAAAAATAAAACGAAAACAATTTTTTTTTCTCTGGAAGAAAATGTGAAAACCTTTTCGCTTTTATTTTTCTTTTTTTTGAGATGGAGGAGGGGGGAGGGGAGAAAGGAGAAAATGTGCTTACTGTTGCGTGTTTTTATTTTTATTTTATTTTTCATGATCACGTGTTTGTTACCCTTCCTCCCTCTCTTCCTTCCTTCCTTCCTTTTTTTTCATTTTTCTTATTACGTGCGTAAATTTTTCTGCGTAAACTCAAATCTTTGACTAACGAAAAAATTCACACACGCACAAAACCTTAAAAAAAAAACAAAAATTAAAATTCCATGTTTTATTATTATTATTATTATTATTATTATTATTATTTTCGTAACGGAAATTTAATAGACAGGAAATATTTTAACCTTTAACCCCCCTTTTTATTTTATTTTTTTACTTAAAAGAAAACCGAAAAGTTTTTTTATTTATTTTATTTTATTTTTTTCTCTTTAAATTATTATTTATTATTATTATTATTATTATTATTATGGTTTTTAACCGTCTATGTAATTATTATTATTATTATTATTATTATTATTATTTTGGGGAGAAAAGGATAAAGAAAAAGGAAAAAATACGTAAAGGATTTTTTTTTTTTAAATAAAATTAAATGACGATATATACGTTTAATGATATTAACAGAGATTTTTATAAGGTATATGACGTCATAATTCATGGAGGAAAAAAAAATATGGAAGGTAATCAGACGCACACACGCACGCACACACACTCACAAACTCCTGGAATTTTTTTTTTCTTCGATTATTTGAGAATTTTCAAATTTTTTTTTTCTTTTATTATTTTCACATCGCGCTACGATTCAACACACAATATTTCATTTCCGGATTATCGATATCGACCAAACGTTTTCCATTTTTTTTTTTTTTTTCTTACTGTAAATCCATGTGTAAAATAATTTTTTTTCTTTTTTTTTTTTTTGTCTATTGGAAAAATTTAAATTTTAAATAAGAATTTAAATCGAATTCATTTTTTTTCTTTTTTTTTCGGGGGTGGGGGTGGGGACATCACAAATTTTAATAATATAGAGATTTTTATACTAAATTGGTTCGTTTTATTTTTTACTTCGTGGGTGTTCAAAAACTACTTCCGTTTCCTTTTTTTTTTCTCTCTCTCTCTCCCCCTCTCTCATGTATATTTATTTCATTTTGGATAACATCCAAAGAATTTAAAAATTATTTTATTTTATTCTATATTTATAGAATATATACGTTCGTGTGTAAAAAAAAGAAAAATTCTCTTATCTCCTTATTCTTAACGCGACAAAATTCCCTGCACGAGGAAAATTTGTCTTATTATCATCAATTTTTCTTTTCTTTTACGTTTTGAATTTTTTTTTTATCTTTGTTAATTTTTCTTGCTGCGGCCTAAATGAAAAAATTTTTTTTTAAAAACGAATTTGCGACAATTTTTTAAAAAAGTCGCCATTTTGAAAATAAAAACCGTTATAAAATCTTTTGATTATAAATTTTCAATTTTATATTTAATTTCTTACGTTTTTAATATCACGGTAAAAACTTTTCCACGTATTTCCACGTTTGTATTTTAAATTTTGTCACGTGATTTAGTAAACAATAGTAGTAATGATAATAATAATAATAATTTCTACGAATATTAATTTTTTTTTTTTTGGGATGATATCGCGAATGGATTTACGGTTAAAAAAAAAAAAAAAAAAAAAAAAAAAAAAATACTATAACAGCTGAACAAATTTAAAATTGTTTAATCAAAGGGAAAGGAAAGGAAAAAAATTTTTTTTTTTTTGTTATCTACGCAATATGTC
>NW_002987078.1:283124-283433 GCF_000006295.1 Pediculus humanus corporis | reverse complement strand
TCGTTAACGGTAAAAATTTCATTTTATTATTTGTTTTTTTTTTATGTATACTTATATATATATATATATATTTTTTTTTTTTTTGCGAAAGATATTTACTTATTTATTTTATTTTTTAGCAGACGAATTTATAAGTTGTTTTATTTTTTTTTGTAATTAAATTAAATAAGAAATTCGTATAGAAAAAAATTTTATTTGCTTTTTACTCGAACGATGCGAAAATAATAATAAAAAAAATTATAAAAACTTGTTCAACGACTTTTCAATTGATTCTAATTATATATTTAAAAATATATTTTATTACTTATT
>NW_002987078.1:247945-282759 GCF_000006295.1 Pediculus humanus corporis | reverse complement strand
TGTGATAAAGACGATGTGATAATGTTTTTAAAAAAAAATCTTTATTTATAAATTTAACGCTGCGTTAAAAGTCAAAAGACACAACAACACAAGTCTCTTTACAACATTAATTTAATTTAGATAAATCCTCCCTCCCCCCGAAAAAAAAAAAAAAACAGGCGGATATGTACGAGAGAGAGAGAGAGAGAGAGTGAGTGAAAGAAAGAGAGGGGTTAGCGTACGAATAAGGCTGGAAATAAATTCGAAAACACGGTCCCCGGATTAAGGCCTCCTTCTTTCCATTTTTTCCTTTCCTATTTACCACCTCCATCATCCTCTCGATCCTATATTCACATTTGCTCTCTCTCTCTCTCTCTTTCTTTCTTTCTCTCTCATTCTAAATTCCAAAAAAAAAAAAAAACACTTGTAAAAATAAATAAGGAAAAAAAAGGTATTTCGAAATTTTTAATGCGTTTTTTCTTTTTCCTTTTTCTTCTTCCACGTTTTATTTTAACTTGACTCGTATTAAATAAAAATCAATACAAAAATTAAAGGAACGATTTAGATTAACAAAAAAAAATTTAAATAATAATAATAATAATAATAATAATAATGATAATGATAATGATAAAATTTTATCCACGACATTTTACAATTTGTTATTGTCAAATAATAATTATTATTTTTTATAATTTTAAATTTTACCTTTTTTTTCTTTTCCCCTTCCTTCCTTCCTTCTTTCCTTCCTTTTCTCTCTCTCTCTCTCTCTTTTCGTCTCTCATATTCGTGTCACCATTTATTTATTTATTTATTTATTTTTAGAATTTTTAAGAAGTTTATTTAAGTAAATTTAAAAAAAAAAAATTATTATTATTTTTTTCTTTAAAGTTTTAATTGATTAAATCATTATTATTATTTTTAACGTTTTTTTTTTCCAACCATACTGCTACTACCATTAGCAACCCAAATCGACTGCTGTCACTTTTTACTGCCACGTTTTAACATAAGGAAAATTTTTTTTTAAAAATATAAAAGTATTTACACGTAATCATCGAACCGTAATTTAAAAGTTAAGGTTAAAATATTTTTTTAAATTTAGCGCTTTATATATATAGAGAGAGAGAGCCGAATTTATTTAAATATATATATATATGAAAGAGATAGAGAGAGATAGAGAAAGAGAGAAAAGAGTAATTTAAAAAGTTTTAAAGTCAAATTTGTTTGATTTGTGTAGATAAAATATAATTTAAATGAGAATTTTTCAAATGGGAAAAGAAACAGGTGGGCGAAATAGCTGGAAGATGATTTTTTTTTCCTTCTTCTTTTTTAACAAAAAAAAATTAATTATAGATTTAGAAAATGGTTGTTTTGAAACGAACGAGAGAAATTAAATTTAAATGGTTTTTATTTATTACCCGCGAGTGGTTAAAGTAGTAGTGGTGACGATGGTGGTAGTGGTAAAATTATCAATAATGTCGAACTAAAAAGGGGGTGTGTGTATTTATTTATCGAAAAGGGGTTAAAAATAAATAATCCAAGTTTTTTTTTAACGCTATAAAATGATAAAGACCGTAATGCGATTACAAATTATATACATATAGCGCGCTATAAAAGGGTTAAAATATAAATTTAATGATAAATAAGTACATGAAAGAAATATAATTTAAAAAAAAGGGGAGGAAGATATTTTCGAATTCTATATGAGTAAAATCCCTGGGATTTTTTTTTTTTTTTTGACTGCGTTGGGAATTTTGGGAAATTCGGAGGAAAATCGCGCGTTTTCTTCTTGATAAAATATTTGAAAGTTGCTTGAAATTTTTTTTTATATATATAAAAATTGGGTAATTAATTGTTTCAGATTAAAAATGGCTTCGAGGTGGTTGTTTATGACGACCGCATTGATAACCATTCAAACGACTCCAAGTTCAACGTACGAAGAACAAAGATTTGCTATGGAACCACAAAATCAAACAGCAATCGTCGGGTCAAGAGTGACTCTCCCATGTCGGGTCATTAACAAAAGTGGAGTTCTCCAGTGGACAAAAGACGATTTCGGATTGGGCCCGTATAGAAATTTAAGCGGTTACGATCGATATAGAATGATCGGAAGCGACGAAGAAGGTAAGAAGAAATAAATATTATTTTACTAAAACGGGTGTTTCCCTGGGGGAGGAGGAGTGAGAGGGAGGGGAAGGAAAAGAAAAAGAACTTTGAGAATTTGCGACAAACGAACGGCAAACAATCGAAAGAATTTTTTTTTTTTTAATCTGAAAAGAACGGGTTATTTTATTATTATTATTATTATTATTATTATTATTATTATTATTATTATTATTATTATTATGATTTTTTCCTTTGTGATCTTTTGAAGACCTACGAGTTTATTAGCAATTATCGTAATTGGGTTTTAAAAATACGGCAAACCTAACACAAAAGCTTTTATAAAATAAAACATCCTTTTTTCCTTTTTTTCTTGTGTTCGGTTTCGACGTTTTTCCCTTTTTTTTTTTTTTTTTTTGTTTTCCTGCATACTACGGTTTCGGGGAAATTTTTTTTCCTTCTTTTTTGTATAGGTTGCCATTTTCTCGGGGGTAGGGAGGGGTAGAAAAAAAGCTTTTTTTTCTCTTCTTTTAAATGGCTTGAGGTTTCTTTTTTCATTTAAAAAAAAAAAAGATGTCCATTTTCAAAAGTATCCTTTTTAATTTTTCCTTTTTTTTTCTTTTTTTCTTCGTCTTAAAAAGAAAGAAAATGTTAAGAAAGATTTTGAATGAATTCATTCAAAAGTTAAAGAAGGAGGAGACAAAAAAAAAGCAGAAGAAAATTTTTTTTTTTTAATTAATAAACGATGTAAAATAAACGTGAAAAAAATACCGAAATAAAAACCGTTTAATTATTACTTTTGTTTATAACATTTTTTAAAATAATGATAATAATGATAGTGAGTTTTAAAAAGAAAAAAAAATCAATTTTTTTTTTTTACGTAATCGATATCGAAACTATCGATTCCGTTATTTAATAGTTTAATTTCCGGTTTTTGCGATAATTTTCCCCTTTTTGTGATTTTTTACTCCTAAAAAAAATCTAATGAGTTTTAATAGGTTACGAAATGGAGAAATTTTATTAGGTTTTTTTATTTACAACCTCGTCGAAATTGATAAGTGATAAAAAAAAAAAAAAAATTGTTGAGACATTTTTTTCTAATGCGAATTTATTACGAACTTTTTCGGACATCGAGATGATCGAAACGGAAGGAAACAAATGAGCAGACATACATTAGTATTTCCGGTGGAAAACCGAAATAATTAACGTATACCACGTCATTGGCAGTCGTACCACAGTACAAAAAAAAAAAAAAAAATTGACAAATCGCCAGAATCAAAAAATTAAAACTAAAAAGTCATTCGAGATATCACTGAAAGCGGCGCCATATTTTTCAAGGTCATCAATTCTGTCATGAATTTATTTATCTCGCATACTAAATCCAGTTTAAGGCGCTATTAAAAAAATTTAATTTAATTTAAATCCAGACTGGAAAAAATTCCGTTATAAAATTAATAATAATAATAATGATAATAATGATAATTTTTTTTTTTGGTAGCGTGTAAACATTAAAAAAAATTTTTAGTAAATAAATAAGAATAAAATCCTTAAATCTATAAAAATCGAGTTTTTTTGTTAATAAATTTTATTTTATAAAAATAATTTAATGTTAAAGTTTGATAGGTGCAAGAGGAGGAAGGGAAAAGTGGGGGGGGTTGGGGGAGACGTTACGCGAAATAAAATCGATAAATTTTTTTTTCTCTTTTTGTGAAAATAGAAAATGTTGCGCGTAGAATGTATTTTCTCTTACTACATACTACATCACGTAGTTTTAATAAGTTTAAATCTTTCCAACGTTTCCGCCTTGTTTCGTTTTTACAATTTTCCAACCTACAGTTTTTCCTTTTTCACTTCTTTACCACCGTCAACGTTTCTCTCTCTCTTACCACCTTGGAAAACTTCTTCTCGTTCATTTCTTCAATAAGTTAAACTTGTCAAATGGGAACTTTATTACATATGTTATTTCCTCAATTACTTAATTCTTAGAAATTTCAAAGGTATTTTTATTCCTCCCTTTTTTTTCTTCGGGAAAACTTTGAGGTCGTAGAAAGAGAGAGAGAAAAATATAAGATTCTTTAGGGAAAGAAAAAGGTAAGGAAATAAATGATAAATAAGCCGATGAATTTTTTTTTTTGTTAGTTTACGGTAAAAGCTTTCAGAATAAAAATGGTTTTATATTTAAAAAAAAAAATAATAATTAATGTAAATGTTAAATTCTGTTTAATTTCTCATGATTGTGACAAAACTAAAAAAGAAGAAGGAGAGGAAGGAGGAGGAGGAAAAGAAGAAGAAGCTTTTTATTTAAAAAAAAAAAAAAGAAGTGAAAAAAAGTTAAATTGTCACATCAACAGCCATGTGTTGTTGTTGTTGTAATTTCCTGTATACAAATTTTTTTTTTTCCATTCCATCTCTCTCTCTCTTACTTTTCGTTTTCATATTTCTCTCTCTCTCTCTCTCTCTTTAATACAAACACACACATTTTAATGCCAGACACCATCGCACCAAACGACGTTTATTTTATTTTATTTTTTTTTTTTACATACACTTTTGTTAATTAATTATTTCAACAGTCGAATAGGCGGCACTTGTTGCTAATGTTTGTTAAACGATGTTAATACATTTTTTTTTTTAAATATCGAAGAATGTTTGCTTGAGATTTTAACATATCGATAGATCGATAATTCGATTAATTTTTTTTTTTTAAATCTAATTAGCATAAAAAATCGTAAAACGTAGAGAGAAACCGTACCTTTTTTAAAAAAAAAAAGAGAGTTAAGGTTTTTTTAATAGTCTTTAAAAAGGTGAGAAAGAAATGGGAAGGGGGGTGGGGGTGGGGGTGAACACGCAAAGGGCAAAAAACAAAAATAAAAAGAATTAAATAAAAAAAAAATTTTTTGTTTTAGTTTTTTTCTTAAAAAATTACCATCGTCTAGGAAAATTGGGTTTCCATTCACCGCAACCGTCCAAAAACTTAGTAAACGGTTTCTTTTATTACCAAATCGTTAATTGTAATAAAAGCACTCGGGCTAAGAATGAAGAAAGTTGGTTCTTAACTTGCCAGAAAGTAGAAAAGTTTAATCGTAACAAAGATTCTAATGTCTTTAATAATGAATTTCGACATTTTCTTTATTCCAACAATGGAAAATAAATTTTTATTTAACTTTAAAATTGGTTAAGCGAAAAAAAAAGGAAGGAAAAGGAAAAAAAGGAAAAATTTATTTTGAAATAAAAAGGAAAAATAGGAAAAACGAATTCGCAAAAATCCTTATTACAATTATAACAAATAATATAATGTGAAAAAAAGATTTTTTTCCTTTTTTTTCCCACGTACGTGATGTCAACCTTTTGTCGACCCATCATCCGCCATGATGATGGGAGGTGGGAGGGGCGATGCCCTCCTCCCCTCTCCCCAACATCATCACCCTGGCGATCGTGAAACATTTTCTTTTTTTCCTTTCCTTTCCTTTTTTTTTTTTAGTATTCTTAAATAATCCTCTTATTTTCCTTTTATAGTCATTCAAATGGATTTTATATTTGACAAAAAAAATCCTCTTACGTTTTTTTTTTTTAAATAAAAAAACCTCTGGATTCGCCACTGAATATAGAAGCCAAAAATATATAAAACTATGATGCCATATATATACTCGCACACGCACATACGCACACACACCAAAGTAATACGATTATAATTTTTATTATTTCTTTTGTTAAATTTATAATTAATTTTATACACGTATATTTGATTTACTTTTTTTTTTCTTTTTTTTAATTTTTATTTTTTACACATATAAAACGTGCGCAAATTTTTTTTCCTTTTTTTGCTGTTTACCTCACGATGACGTTTAATAATAATAATAATAATATTACAGTAATTTTTTACATACGAATTCTTACAAATTTTTCTTTGTCCTTTTTTTTTGTGCCTACTTAATGCTCGTTCACCGCAAATAAAAAAAAAAAAGTAACCCTTAAGGGATTATATCGCCGCCTCTTTTCCACCCCCCCCCACGGCTCTCGCCTGAGGGTAACGAAAAAGTTTTTTTTTTATTTGCAGCGGCGGAAATTACTAGAAAACCTTTTCCCCTTCTCCTCCAAAAAAATTTTGTTTTCCTTGGAATCATCTCGACTAGTAAATAAAAATTAAATGTAAAAAGAAAAATTCGCAACGTGCATCATATCAACGACGTCATCGTCGGTTTTTGTTGTTATTTGATAGCGAAATATTTTACCTTATTAAAACTCCTAGTTGAAACCCTTCCCTTCCCTCCCTTCCCCCCTCCTCTTACCACTTTATTATTATTTTTTGTTTTTTTTTATAGACTCGCTATATTACACGTTTACGACGACTTTTATAGATTTTATAGAGCGCTTTATAATAATAAACGAGAGAATTTTATTAGTTATAAGGGAAGAAAATTGTGGGAAAAATGGAGAAGGGAAGGAAAGGGAAGAAAGGGAGATGAATGAAATAAGGATGAAAAATGGAAACGAAAGAGAAAAAAAAAAAGGATGGGGGGATTTGAAAAATAACAAAAAAAATTTTTTTTTTTTGTTTTCGTTTTTTTAATCATTATTATTATCATTATCATTATTATTATTAAATTAATTGTAATTTTATCAGAGAATAAAGTTTAAATAATTAAATGGAAGTTAGTCATCCAGGAACCGAAGGAAGTTGACAGTAACTTTCATCTAAACTTTTGTTACTTCCTTTGCTTAGTCAGACATTTCATAAATTAATTAATAGCTGTGAGACGCTCAACGGATCTTCACAATTAAAATCAATTTAAAAAAAAGGGGGGTCAGTGGGGGAGAAAGGCGAGGAGGAAGAGAGAATTTTTTTTTTTAATGGGGGACCAAAATTAGAATGAGAGTAAATAAAAAAAAAATTTTTTCATTATCATTCCTCTTTTCTAACTCCGCGTCGCGAGTATTTTTTTTTCCTTAATTATTATTGCTTATATTTTTTAGGTATTTTCAGGTACGATGATAATGCACGTAATAAAGTTTTTTGATAATGATAATGAAACTGATAATGAAAACAAAAAGTTTATATTAATTTTTCTCTTATTCGAAACGTTCATGCAAAACGTCGTAGTAGTGCGCGATGACGTAACACGCTTAAATTTTTTTCTCAATTCTGATTGGCTGATCGTTCGGTCTTCCTTTTTTTCTTTATTTTCGAATGAAATTTTGAATTCATTTTAATTCATTATTATTACGTAACGATTGACTTTTTTTAAATAAAATGTTGAATGTTTTTTTTTTTTTAAATCGACCTTTTGACCTGAAAACGAAAAGAATATATATATATGTATGTAAAGATTATTTTAAGAATTGAAATCTGTTAACGACGAAAACTATTATTATTATTATTATTATTATTATTATTACTTTTTTCCCCGGTGAAAAATAAATGTTGAAATTCAATTTTTTTTTTTTTTTCATTCTCTCTCTCTCTCTCGTCTCTCTTTCTCTCTCTTTCTCATTTAATGTTTGAATGAAATATATTTGAACGACATTAGCGTCAAATTAATGTGCCCTCCCCCCTATTTCCTTTACTCTCTCTCTCCTCTCTCCCGCATCAGCCTTCGGCTTTAATTCTCTCTCCCCCTCTCCCCTTACTTCCTTCCCCCATCGAAATTTCCTGGAAAATTGTTTTTGCATTTGGAAAAATGATTTTAATGACGCCATGAATTTTTAAGTTCAATGATTAAAATGATTGAATGGTGACAAAAAATAAATGAGCTTCACGTCAAAACGAAAAATCACAAAAAAAAAAGAAATTTGTTTTTTTTTTTTTTATTTCCTTTGAAATTCTCTCGATCTATATTATAACGGCAAATCGTTTGAAAGAGAGAGAGAGAGAAAGGGGGAGGGGGAGGCGTTTGTGGGATAAAGACGGAAAAAGACAAATGGTGGCAAATGTTGTGTTTCGGTTAATAAACATATAATGGCACACGATCGATGATTGACAGAGACGATATAAAAAAAAATAAAAATAATAAATAAAAATTTTTGGCGCCAAAAATTTAAAAAAAAAAAAAATTAACGGAAATAAAATTAAATTACTAACGGAAATGAATAACAAAAAAAAAGAAAGAAAATCATATAATCGATTGAAACTTTTTACGCAAACATTTTTTTTTATTCTTTTTCTCCGCCATTTTTTTTCCTTCCCTCCTTCTCTTTCCCTCCTCCTCTTTCCCCCTTCCTCTTTTCCCCCCTTCGCTTGTTATTCCTTTGACAAGATTTTTTCTTTTTTTTTTTTTTTCTAAAACCTTTTAAATTTGTTCGTCACAATCTTTTTTCAAATACATTTTACTTTTAAATCTTTTTCATATTGATTTTAACTTTTTTTTTACTTTTTTCAAATCCATCCATATTTTGTCAATTTGTTGTTTTTTTTTTTTTAAGTCTTTAGTGTTGTTAGCCCTTGTCAAGGACCGATAAAAACTTTTTTGTTTGTTTCGTTTGTGATATTTTCTAACTCCACGTTTAGTTTTTTTTTATTTTTTTTTCTCTTTCCATTATTTGTTCCTCTCACGTTTTCCCGTTACTGTTCTTTTTCTTTCTACTTGAAAAAATTTCTCTTGAAAATTTTTTTCCTTTTTTTCCTTTTTTTTTTTTTTTTCTTTTCTAATTCAATTTAAAATCGCTTTTGGTTTGATGACCTTGTTGTGATTTATCTTTAACTTTTTTCCCTTTTTTTTTTTTTAAATGGAATTAACGGGAGTTTTCCCCCTCCCTTCCCCCTAATTTTTTTTATCTTTTCTTACGTCAGAACCTGAAACACTCCCTGTATTTTTTTTTTTAAACAATTTTAATAGTTGCCTTTTGTAGTTTGTCTGTTTTTTATTAAAAAACGTTAACGGCGATGATGATGATGATGATAATGGTGATAATGATAATAATGATGATATATTTTTTAAATCTGAATTTTTTTTTTATTACCTTTAATAAATCACGTGTAATATTTGACAAATTGCATTTAACATGAGAGAAGAGATTAAAAAAATTGGGAGCGTTGTAATAAAACGTTTCGGGAGGGGATTGTTTGAAGGAAGAAGGGAGGGAGGGAGTATGGAGAAGGGAAAACGAAAGTAAAAAAAGTGAGAAAAAAAAATTTTTTTTTCCGGGTTTTCTTTGTTTTATGTGTAAAGTTTGAATAAATTCCCGAGGGATTTTTCTGAGTTTGAACTAAAGAACGAATTGACCCAGAAACAAAAAAAAATCTTCTTCTTCTTCTTCTTTCTTCTGCCACCACTGCCGGAGAGAAAAAAAAAATTATATTTTATTCTCGAAAAGGTTCAAAAAAAAATTTTTTTTTTCGGTTATGACCTTTTCACCTTTTTTTTTTAACTTGAATATATATATGAAAAACGGCGAAAAAAAACAAACAAAAAATTTTTTTTAATAATTACGACCTCGGTAAACTAGCCGTATTTTTGTTATAACGATCACTACTTCCGGTTAGGAATAATATACGTTTATTCGTTCATTTCATTCGTTATTTATCTCATTCCCTCCCTCTTTCCCTCTCTTCCTTCCCCTCCTTCGGATAAAAAAGAAAAATGTATAAATTTTTACGTGACGAGAGAAATCATCCGCCATTTTTTTTTTTTTTACCGGCTTTATAAAAGATTCGATTTAATCATTTTTATTTTTTTTTATCTAAAAAAATATTTATTAATCATAAACAAAAATAAGGAGAAAATTTAATAAACCGGAAGTTAAACAATTTTTCTTTCCTTTTCGGAAAATTCTTTTTAAAAATTATTCATTTGACGTTTATACATTTACATTTTGCAGATTTGAAATAAAAAAAAAAAAGTAAAAAGAAATGTGAAATTCCAGTTTGATAAAATGCAAATAGGCATGTTGGGGGGCGGGGAGCAAGTGGGGGGTTGGGATGCTGCTGGAGATAGAAGCGAGGAGGAGAAGGTGGTAATAAAATAGAATTCAAAGATTTAAAAACACGCGTCACGTTCAAGGTTCAATAAACAAGTGATGAATTGTCGTTTCATTGATTTTATCGTTTCAACTGGAAAAAAAAATTTCTCCGTGAATTCGTGATATTTTCCATGGATTTTTTTTTTCTCCAGTACAAAAAAAAAAAAAAATGAAAAGAAAATTATTCATTTTTATTCAGTGAGAAGAGAAGTTTTATGATGAAGATTTCAATTTAGTGGAAAACACTTTTTTTTTTTTTTTGACTCCAAAACTGGAGAAAAAAGAGAAACATAACTTTAAAAAAAAAAAAATTTTCCAAGAGTCGTGTTCGATTTTGAATTTGATTGAAAAATGAATTTTTTTTTTTTTTTCCCTTATAAAATGGCGGAGCAAACACGAAAAAGTTTTTCTTTTTTTATTTTATTTTATTTTATTTCTCTTTTCTTTTTTTTCTTTCCTTTTTCACTTTTGGCAAATTTGATTTGAAGGGTTGACTTTGACTGTTTTGCCCTCTTCCTCCTCCTCCTTTTTTTCATACTCTTTTTTTTTTTCATTTCACTTGCCTCTTCCACGTTTCTTCCTGTCTCCCTAGGGATTTTTTTTTTTTTAAAATTCAAACCGAAATAACAATTTGAAGGTCTTTAAAAAAAATAAAATAAATAAATAAATTATTGCTAGAGGAAACGCAGCAAAAAAGTTTTAAAAAAAAATTTTTTTTTTTTTAAAAACAAAATTCGTTAAATGCCACATTTTAAAATTTTCTTCTTCCTTTTTTTTTTCCTTTTTTAATTAATGAAATAAAAAAAAAAAAATAATAATAATAATAATAATAATAATGTAAAATACGGTAAATTATTTTGACTTTAATTGTTTTTAATTTTGAATTTATTAAAAAAAAGGAAATTTGTCGTCGTCACGATCGTGATATTATTTTTTTTGCTCTATTCGCCCCTCCCCTTCCCCCCCCATTTTTTTGGATAAAATAAATTATTATTATTATTATTATTATTAATTATTTTATAAATTTATTTAAATATATTTTTCCTCATTCATTACCCCCTGCCCCCTCCCTCCCGACAGAAAAAAAAGGAAAATTTTTTATTTTTAATTTTGTTTTCGTCATCCCTTAACCGACGAAAAAAAAAAAATTTCTTCTGCTTGTTTGATTTGTGATATTTTTTGTCGTCGTCGTAAATAAAATTTAAATTTCTTTACCTTTTTATTTTACCGAGGTTAAAGTTCGTGGGGGGAAGGGGAGGGGAGCGGTGTGAGGTGAAAAAAAAATTCAATTTTTATTTTACGTTCAATTGGAAAAAAAATGAAAAAAAAGTCACAGAATTAAAAAATTTATATTATTATTATTATTTTAATAATTTTTATTTAGAAATCAAATACATAAATAAATAAATAATATTGAAAAAAATTATAATAATAAATTCTCAGAAGTAAAATTTCGAAAAAGGGGGGGGGAATAAATAAATAAATAAATTTTTTTTTTTAATATTCAAAAAAGTTTTTTTTCCCCTCTGAGCAGAAGACAAGTAAAAAGTAAAAGAAAAAAAGAAAAAAATTTTGATTTAATTTAAAATGAAATTCGAATTGTGTGTTAACAATTTGCTTACAGCTAACTCAGCCGCCATTTTTTTATTATTATTATTATTACGAATGAATAAATGAGATCATACGGTCTGGTTACTTTTTTTGTTTTTTTTTGAAATGTCCGCACGCGTTTTTTGTTTACAAAATATTTAATTATTTTCGTAACCGTTAGAAAAAAAAGAAGACGAATTTGTTTTTTTTTGTTACGAGATATCGAACAACAACAACAACAAACAACTACAATCGACTTTTTTTTTACAAATAATTAATTACAACCGACGCTAAAAAAAAAAAAACATTTCTCGTTCGTTTCCGTTTTATTTTAAAATTTCAAATGTGTGATTCATACGCGCGTAAACGTTCATTCATTCATTCATTCATTCGTTCGTTGCTTTTTTGAAATAAAAACGTATTAGAAACGTTTCTTTCCAATTTCAATTCGACTGACTGAAATTTTTGAAATTTAAAAAAAAAAATTTTTATTTGCCATTTAAAATTTTGCCTTTTTTACATAACTTATGTAAATAGAAGAAAGGAGGAAGGGGGTGGGGGAAACGTTTAAGTGATTTTTCTTTTCAAAAAAATTATTTAGAAATTGGGAGGCGGAAGGAAAAAATTTCAGGTCAGCAAAAAAAAAAAAAGGAATACAAAACAAATTATCGGAATATGAGGTTTTTTTATTGGATAATATTATGGAAATAATAAAATTTACATAACTGCTTCCGTTGCCGAAGAAGAAAAACGGAAAAAAAAATCACTTTGAATTGTTAAAAGAAAAAAAAAAATTTTTTTAAAATTACCCTTTTGTTGAATACACGCATGAAAATTGTGCGTAAAGTCGTCAGTCGTCGTCCGATCCGATTTTCCCTACTTATAAATAAAATGAAAAGAAGAAAATGGGGGAAAAAAAGGATTCAATTTTGAGAGAAAGAAAGAAAAAAGGAAAGAAAAAAAAATTTTGAATTAAATGACCTGGAAAGAAATTAGCCTCCCCCCCTCTCTCTCTTCTCTCTCCCCTCCCCCACCTTCGGCAGGTCGAGGTCGACTAAAAAAAAAAAAATTTCGCGTTTTATTTGAATGTCATCGAATACGTCGAAAACAAAAAAAAAAAAATTGGAAAAAGGAATACTGGGGGAAGGGGCGAGACTTTTTATAAAAATATTTTTATTGTTTTTTTTTTTTTTTCTTTAGGTTCGAACGTGTAATTAGACAATGAAAATTACATTATGTTATTATTATTATTAGAAAAATTTTTTTATTGTTCCTATTCTTCGGAAAGTCGGAGGCGGCGGTTGTGAAGTTTAAATGATGAGAAATGAATTTATTTTGTTTTAACTTTTCGCTTTACTTTTTCTTGTATTCGGCCCTGTTAATACGTTGATTTCTCTCTCTGTCTCTCTCTCTTTCTCTCTCTCTCTCTCTCTCTCTCTCTCCGTCTCTCTCTCTTTCTCTCTCTCTCTCTCTCTCTCTCTCTCTCTCTATTTCTGTCACTCTTACTCTCTCTAGCTGTCTACCTCTTCTTTCCCTTTCATTCTTGTCTATGTTTCTTCCTTTCACGCTTTCTCTTTCTCTATCTCTTGGTCTGTAGCTCTCTCTTGCTGTTTCGTGGTCTCTCTTATTCTCCTTCTCTGCCTCTGTTACCCTTACATTTTTTTTTTCTCTCTCTCTCTCTCTCTTTCTATTTCTTAATTTGTTTCTCTTATTATCTTTACCTTCCTCAATCACTCATCGACACATCGTTTCCTTCTTTTTCTTCTCTTTTTAGTTTTTCTCACAAATTTATTTTACGCGTGCGTTTTTTACGGAAAAACTAATTATTATTATTATTATTTATTTATCACGTGCGTTTTTTCCTCTTCTTTCTTCTCTTCGACTCAAAAATAAAAAAATAAATAAATAAATTATTTAATACAATAATGAATTCGAATAAAAAAAAATAAATAAATAAATAATTACAATATTACAATTTGTTTTTGTTTTGCGTTTGTTTATTGTTTTGCTTTGTTTTTTTTTTATTTCAAATCGGTTGTTGTTTGTTGTTTTTCTTTTGTTTTTAAAAAAAAAAAAATTTTATAAATTCAAATGTTCAATTCCATTTTGACCTTTACTAACCCTTTTTCCTTCCTTTTTCCCGCCTTATTCTCACTCTCTCTCTTCAACATTTTTTTTCCCAACTTTTTTCCAATTTTTTTTCCTAACTTTTTCCGTCTGCAACTTATTTTGTATTCATGACAATGATTCTTTCTCCTTTTTTTTTTTTATTTGATTGATTTCACGATTTCGAATTTGTCTGTCAATGTTTTTTAAAAAATTTTTTTTTTTTTATTTGAGTAAAAAATTACTCAGAGTAGGAAATAACACAAGAATGAAAAGAATAAATTTTTTATTAAAAAAAAAATGAAGCAAATAAAAAAAATTTCGTTTTTAGAATAATTATAAGAAAATAAAAAAAAATAACGAATTTACGCGCGTTTTCTCCTTCTCCCCCTTCCCCTCCCTCCCTTTCCCTCTCCTCCCCCGTAAGTAACGCATTCGTATAAATAAAAAAATAAATAAATGGCGGAAAAAATAATGCAATATGAATAAAAAAAAAACGTTAATAATTTACCCGAAAAGACGACGATTCTCTCTCTTTCTCTTTCTTTATCTCTATCTCTTTCTGTTTTTTTTTTTTTTTTTAATACAGTTACAATTAAATTCTTTTGTGTTTTAAACATTGAGTATAATTTTCTACAGTAAAAATTCATTAACGAATATTCTTTGTGAAGTATAAGCCTGTAGGCTTCAATTAAAATTTCAATTTAAATATCTTTAGTTAGTCAGTCTTCTTTATAAATTTTTTTTTTAATAATAAAAGAACGTAGAAAATTATTATTATTTACAAAATTTTATGTAATAACAAATAATATTAAACATATGATTGAATAGAAAAGCAGACGACGACGATGACGATGACGTCGACTTAATAACGAGGATACTTTTTTCAATATGCGATGCCTTTAATATCGTTTCGGCCCTTTTTGTAGTTTTCCTACCCCAACACTTGCACCACCACCACCACCATCACCATCGCCACCGCCATCTTCGACCGTTTTTCTCTTGTTTTTCTTTTTCTTTTTTTTTTCTTAACCCTCGTCATGGAAGTCTTGTTAAATCTCATGAGAAAATAAACGTCATAAAACATTTATGTCCTCACGTCTCATAAGGAGATAAAAATAAGTTTTGGCGTGAAACGAGAAAATTTCATTTTTTTTCCTTCTTCTTCTTCTTCTTATTTTACTTCGTTTCAGATTTTATTTAACACATACACATACGTACATATATGTATATATGTATATAAAAGTGGCAGCAGATATTTGATTTTTTAAATAATAATAATAATGATGGAGTCGTAAATTATTATTTTATGTTAAATTTTTTCTTCAATAATAAAAAAATTTTTTTTTTTTAATATATTTTATCGCGGTAAAAATTAAAAAATTTTCAAAAAAAATCATAAAAAAAAGAAGAGAGAGAAAGAGAGAGAGGAGGGGGGAAGGGAAAAAATTTTCCCTTATTAAAATTTTTTTAAAAAAATGACGTGAAATCGGTCATCTGAAAAGTCGTAAAAAATTAAAAATCTAAACAAAAAATTAAATCGGGTAAAAAGTTTAAAAGGAAGGGAGAGAGAGAAAAAGGAACAGAAAAACAGTGAGAGAGAGCGAGAGAGGGAGAGAGAGAAAAAGGAACAGAAAAAAGTGAAGAGACAAGAGGGAAGAAGAATATAAAAAAAAGACAAAAAGGAATTTACAAAAACTAACAACAATTTAAAAAATGACAAGTGACGAATTTGCCACAATCAATCAAAATCGGAAACGATCGATCATTTAATATCCGGATATTGGAAAAACATGAATATTTAGAGTGAGAGAGAGAGAGAGAGAGGGGGGGGAGAGAGAGATGGCAAATGTATCCATTTGATTATCTCTCTTGTGGAGAGGATTAATTGAAAAATGGCTTAATCACGTTAATACGACAGCGTGCGTACGTCTGTTGTGCGGACAAATATTAAAAACCAGACGAAAAAAAAGGCGGGAAAAAAAATTTAAAAAGCCTGAAATGATAATAATAATAATAATAAACATACGGGGGTATTTATATTACGTTAAAAAATAAATAAAATAATTACTACGGGATGAGCACGAAAAAAGTTTTTCTTTTTTTGTAATAATGAATCGACAAATTTCCCTTTTTATTTTTTTTTCTCCGTCGATCAAAACGGGAAAAAGGGGGGAAAAATCGGGAAAAGGTAAAAAAAAATTATTTATTCGTTTAGTCAACAAAAATAATTTTTTTTTTATTAAACTAAAAAACAATTTAACAAAGTTTAATTGAATTTAATTTAGAAAAAAAAAATATCAACCGCAAAATCTGTCATACTCTTCTTGTTTTAACTTTTTAGTTTAGTTTTTTTTTAGTTTTTTAAACGGCTATTAGTTAGTTAGTTGGAAAACCCAAAATGTCAATGTTTTCATTTTTTTTATTATTTTCTTTTTCTTAAATAAAAGATTAAAAAGATTTTCTTGAAGTTAAGTCGATTAAAACACACAAACAGAAAAAATTTTTTTTTTTCAAATTTTTTTTTTTTGTTTATACATAAAATTTTTTTTATTTTTACAATTAAACAATTTAAACAAACAATAAAACAATAAAATTATAATAAATAATTATTTTTACTACGAGATAATAATAATAATAATAAATAATAATAATAATTTTTCAATCACAGACTCGTTTTTAAAATAACTTATAAAATTATTACATAAGCTAAAAATTAAAAAAAAAAAAAAAAAAAAAAAAACATTTTAAAATCTTTTAATCTAGAAAAACTTTTCTTTTTTAAATTAAGAGATCATTTCGTTATAATTATTATTATTATTATTATCGTTTAAGGTTTAATTTCCAAAAAAAACCTCCTAACGGATTTAGTTAGGAGGTAACGGATTTTTAGGAGAAAAAAAAAAGAAAAAAAAAAAAAACATTTTAACACCCAAAACATTTTATGTAACCGACACATTCACCTTTTTTTTTTATTTACTTATATAAATATGATGAATGTACGTCGTGTCAGTAACAAACAAAAAAAGGTTAAAACTCGTGATAATAAAAAAAAACCTTTCTTTCAATCAGATAATTAACCTTTTTTCCTTTCTATAACCTTTTGTCCTCTTCAAAATGTACATATATATACACACGAAAACATAAAAATGAATTAAATAAAAAAAATTTTTTTAAATCGGTTTCTCAAAAAACGACCTTTTTTTTGGAGGGCGTTAACCTCTCTCTCTCTCTCTAAAAATATATATATATATATATATATTAATGTTACAAAATGAGTTTTGCTTTATTATTCAAATAATAATAAGAATAATAATAATAATAATAATGTTAAGAATAATTCGAACGGTGATAATGAATGTGTTTTTATTTATTTATTTATTTTGTATGAAATCCTTAATGTAAATATAATCAGGTTGTTTTGGTTGTTTTGGTTGTTGTTTTTATGGAAATTTGATTGATGATGAATTAACAACGGGGGGGGGGGTAATTTTTTTTTTGATTGTGAGAATAAACAACATCGGGTCATGTTGGGCGTGTTCGAGCAATCAAAAACACATATAGAATTATCATTGTTTTATTTATCGAAAAAAATTTTCTTTTTTTGAATTTTTCCAGGTGATTATTCACTCGAAATGAATCCGATTATGTTAGAAGATGATGCTAAATATCAGTGTCAAGTAAGCACGGGTCACGAAGGTCAAAAAAGTATAAGGTCGAGGTATGCAACCGTAACGGTTCTCGTACCACCGGAAGCTCCAAAAATAATACAAGGAGAATCACTCGTCACGACAGAAGATAGAGAAATAGAATTAGAATGTATATCTATGGCTGGAAAACCTGCTGCTGAGGTACGAAAATTAATTTTAAAATTTATTGTTTTTCCTCTTTCTCTCCCTCATCCCCCCCCCCAAAAAAAAAAATTTTTACCCGCATTTTGGCTGCATTTAAAAAAAAAATTAAAAAACTTATTCGAAAGTGTAATAAAATAAAAAAACCGTCAAAAGATTCATAGTTCGTGATAAAAGACAGTATTTTCTTTTTTTTTTTTTTTTTACTTTTTAATTTTCCAAAACAAACAAACAAACAAATAAAAATTCATTAATTGAAAATTTGCGTTTTCAAATGGAAGGAAAAAAAAAAAAATTACATGCGCATGTTTCGTGTACGTTTTATTTTTTTTTTTTTTTTACTGTCACTCTCCGGTTTCATCAAAATGATAATAATAATAAATGAAAAAGAGTGAGAGGAAGTGAAAAGGGTCACGAGGAATTTCTAAAAAAAAAAAAGGAAAATAGAAACGAAATGAAAAAAAAATGGGGGAGGGAAGAGAAAATAAAATTCATGAGGCCTATTTTTAACCCTTTTGTGCCAAATGTTGGTCGAACCCTCGAATGTGTTTAAACGTCCATCGTTTGCGGTTCATTTTCTACAAACGTAAATAAATAAAAAAAAAACTTTTTTAATTTTAAATTTGTTGTTGTTGTTTGTTGGAACAAATAGTAATAAACTCTCTACAAAATGACCGCCGCCCCCGCCGCCGTTGTTGTCGTCGTGAAATTTTTGACACAAACAAACAAACAAACACGAAAATATTTATGCTAATATTAATTAAATTTGATTCGAATTTTATTTAATATTTCTCTTTCTACTCTCTCTCGTTATTGTTGTTAATGTTAAAAACATTTATTCATTATTATTATTATTATTATTATTATTGTTTTAGATAACATGGATTGACGGTCACGGTAATGTATTAACGGAAAATATCGATTACATTGTCGAACCGCTTTCCGACGGTAGAAGATTTACAGCGAAATCAGTTTTAAAATTAATGCCACGAAAGCATCATCATAATACAACATTTACATGCCAAGCTCAAAATGCAGCCGACAGAACTTATAGATCGGCTAAATTAAAACTTCAAGTTAAATACGCTCCAAAGGTAAGTTTCTCACCCCCCACACCCCTTCTCCCAATTCCTTTCCTTCGAACCCTTCCTTTGAATGATCGAAGTCGAAAATAAAAATTAAAAATAAAATAAAAAAATGAATTATTATTTAGGTCGACGTTAAAATTATATCCGGAATCGGACCGTCTGGAAGAATTCCAGAAGGAACGGACGTGATTTTACGTTGCCAAGCCGATGCGAATCCTTCCGAAATGACGTATAAATGGTACGTTAATAACGAATTGATTTCCGGTGAACCCACGACCGAATTGACCATAAAAAATGCCACGCGTAAACTTCACGACGCCATGGTCAAATGTAAAGTTCAAAATTCCGTTGGCGAATCGGAAGCTTTTGAAACATTAGAAGTCAGCTGTAAGTATGGTTTCCAAAAAATTCATCGATAATAATAATGATAATGATTACGATGATGATGATGATTATAAATTTTTATCTTTAAGACGGACCGAGATTTCGTTCGAAACCGAAAATAATTCAAGCTGATCTCGGTGCAACTGTGACATTAACGTGTGACGTAGACGGAAATCCACCACCGGATATAGTATGGATTCATAAAAATTCAGAAAAAGTAAGTTTCCTTTTTAAAGACTTTTTAAAAAAGTTTTCACGGGACATTACAAAAACAATTGGGTTACAGGTCGTGGGAACGTCAGCTAATTTAACAATGACAGTTGATGGTAATTCCGGTGGAACTTATCATTGTAAAGCATCGATAATGGGATTTCCGGAAATAGGAGCAGAAGGTGCGATTTACATAAAAGGCCGTCCAACAATAATAAGTCACAACACACAATTTGGAGTCATAGGTGATAACGTCAGGCTGGAATGTGTAGTTTTTTCAATACCACGTCCGACACACATATCTTGGACATTTGAAGGATCCGATATCGATTCTTCTAACGAGGTTTGTTTCTACATCATACAATCCACCGAAAATTTTTTTTTAACATAAAACCGGAAACAGAAGGGATTTATAAAAGAAAGTTATGAAAATTTAATTTTTCCCCCCTTTTTTTTAAATCAAGGAAATTCATTTCAAAAAAAAAAAAAAATTCAATGTCAAAAAAATGTTCTTTAAAATCAAATTATCTGTCTTTTTTTTTGGAGAGTCTGCCATCTTAAGAAAAAAAAATTTTTTTATAAATTTTTTATTAGATTGGTGACACTTTTAACATTATTCTAAGCTTTATAAAAATTTATCTCTCTCTCTCTTTCTCTCTCTCCGAGTGATTTCTATGTCAAAAATCTTTTTCCCTCTCTATCTCTCTCTTCTCTCATCCATCGAGATTCCACTTTTCATATTTCCATCTCGTAATTTTAATGTATTACGTATGGAAAGGTCATAAGGTTATTATCACAGAATGTTGTAATGGTAGTGGTAGTGGTGGTGGTGGTGGTGATGGTGATGGAAAGAAGAAAACAATTGGATATTATTCTCATTTTCAACTTTATCGTTTTGATTTATTTACGACGCCATTTTACGCGTCAAATTGAATTTAATATTTATTATCGATCGATCCTTTTTTTTTCTATCATTATTATCATTATTTTTTTTTTTTTAGGGATATTCTATTTTGGAAGATCCATTACCGAATGGTATAAAAAGTATTTTATTAATTCATGAGTCTGAATCGAAACATTTCGGCGCTTATAATTGTTCTGTTGTTAATTCGTACGGAATGGATTCCGCTGAAATCATATTAAAAGCCCAAAGTAATAAAAATAATAATAATTTAAATTGGATTTTTTAAATTTTTAAAAAAGTGAAATTTTAATTGTTTTTTATTTTATTTATTTTTTTGTAGAAAATTTTCCACTCCCGATTATTTTAATGGGAGTCATAGTATTAGTTATCGTTATCGTTGCCGTTGCTCTGATAATAATCCTCTGTCAGAGAAATGCTAAAAAATCCCCGATCCCGGTCGATTGTAACGGTGGGGAAAAAACATGTAAAGAATCCGATCGGTCTTCCAATATATCCGATCTTAAATTAGAATTAAGAACTGGATCAAGCGTATCAAACGTTCATTGCGAACTTGAATACGGTCCTGATTCTGAAACTGGAAGCGAAAGCGTAGTTACAAGAATCGGTAAATAATAATTAAATAATAAATAAATTATCAACTTTATTTACATAATAATAATGATGATGTTTTTTTTTTCCTTGTTGTTTATTTTTAGGTGTGCCATTAGCGGGTCCAGTTTCGTTAGGAACTTTAGGGTCATTGTCACATACAAGCACACTCCAGCACACTGGAGGTTTACCACAAATAAATGGCGGTGATCGTCTTAATAGGTATTCATCTGAATTTTCAGATCCAGTCTTCCCTCTTAAGGTAATTAAATTTTTTGTTTGTTTTGTTTTTGTCGTCATTCGCCAAAACTTATCGTGATTCGTGAATTTTTTTAGGATGGTCAAAATAATGGATACGTACCTTATGTTGATTATTCGAGAGATTACACTCCACCTTCTGTTGAAAATGGTAGAGATAATTTACCAACGGCCAATGGCCCACACAGTTTAAGATTATCTTCCGTGCCTACAACTGGGGTCGATCCCAGATATTCGGCTGCTTACGGTACTATATCTTTAATATCCTCGGGAGTCGAGGTTTATTTACCCTTCCCCCCACGTAAATATTCACGCGAGTTTCTCATACTATTTCAGGTAATCCTTACCTTCGTAGTTCGAATACTTCCTTGCCGCCTCCACATGCGACAACTGGATTAAATAATCCAGCGCCACCGCCTTATAGTGCAACACGGCAAAATGGAGCAGTTCCTCAATTGGCGAGGTTACCATCTTCGCCGACATCTCAATATATAGTGCCCGCTAGAGAACAAATAACAATTAAAAGAGGGACGTTGGCAACGCATGTATAACACGAAAGGACAACCATTTTGTAAACGTGTACAAAATAAATAATATATAAAAAAATATCGTTCGTGTAAATATTTATATATATATATATATTTTTTTGTTCTTACGAAAATTATATAAAAAAAAGGAAAAAGTGTTCGCGACGCCTAAATAATATAAAAAACTTTATTAATAAAAATCGGAAGAAATTTTAAAATTGTCGCCGTGCCATTAAAAAAAATAAAAGTTACATACACGTCTTACATACATCGAAATAAATAAATAAATAATAATAATTGAATTCTTCTATTTATCTGTGCCATTAGTTTATAAATTTTTATTAATAGTTATTTATTTAATGAGTTATGAAAAAAAAAAAAATTAATTTAAAATAAATAATTATTAATAATTTTTATTTACGTGGCCAAAATAAATTAATAAAAGTTAATAATAATTTGGCATTAATAAATAAATAAGGAACTCTCTTTATTTTAAAAATTAATTAATTATTATTATTCATAAAAAATTGTGATATTTTTTTAATATGCGGGACTTAATAAATAAATTATTTTTTATTAAAAAAAAAATAAAAAGAAAAAAATTTTAATAAATAAATAAATAAATAACTTTTAGCGGATTTTATATGTAAGAAAACCATCTGCATTCTTCGATTTTTTAATTGTTACCAATTTTATTATAATAATAATTTTTTTTTTATTACTTTTTACATTACTGTAATTTTTTATTTTTTAATAAGTGATTGACTTTTCCATTTTTTTTTGTGTTATCAATTATTAATTAATAAATTTTTATTTATTAATATTAAAAGTATTCAAACGGCTGTGTTACCCTGTAACTCCTAAATAAAATTTTTTTCATTTTTTTTTTATTTATTAAAACATGGCAAAAAATACTTAATTTATGTTTAAAAAATTGGAAAAGTCAACGTATGAATGAATGATTGAATGAATGAATGAATGAGTGAATGAATGAAAAAATAAATTTTTTTTTTCGAACGAGGAAGAAGAGAGAGAGAGAGTCATAGATACGGGAAACATGGATCAAAATTATTATTATCGTTAATTTTTTTTTTCATTCCCGTTTTTATATTTATTTGACTGGAAATGACGTCATTTAATTTTTTTTTGATTATCATTTCCCTAAAAAATATTTTTAATACTTAAATAAATTTTTTGTAATTTTTTTAGAAACTCTCTCTCCCTCCCTTCCCCTTTCGGAAAATTTAAAAAAAAAAAGAAAATTTATTTTTCATTAATTTTATTATTACTATTATTATTATTTAATAATTTATGTATTTTAATTTAATTTATGTATTTTTATTATTTTTCAAAACATTCTCTATATCTTTAAAAATTCATTATTATTATTATTATTATTATTAGTTGATGATTATTTGAAAACTTATTAATTAATAAGTCATTGTCAATTTGTTACAACAATTTGTTTATATTTTCCCTATTTTTTTATTTAGCTGTTTATAGTTAAGCTAGTTAGTTAGATTTTATTATTTTTTTTCTTTTTAAAAACAAATTAAAAAATAAAAAAGAATGAAATGAAAACAAAAACAAACAAAACAAACAAAATAATAAAAAAAACTGTCACATATCTAACCTTGAATAAAAAAAAAAAATTTTTTTAATTAAAAAATTAAAATTAATACGTCCTTAGGTATCAATTTTTCTCGGGCTCAATTATGTATTATTACTATTTTTATTATTATTATTATCATTATTATTACTATTATTACTATTACCATTATAATCACTCTTATTATTATTATTATTAATTACAAATCGCTGAGTGGGAACTCTAACAACAGGAAAAAAAAAATTTAATTATTAAACGAATTAATGATAATAAAAAAAAAAAACAATAATTATTAACGAACCAACAATAACAACAGACAGGAAAAAATAAAAAATTAATAAGTCAATAAATTAAATAATAATAATAATAATAATAAAGACTGAATTCGTTTAATGAAAATTTAAAAAAAAAAAAAAATTTTTTTTTTATTAATTGGCAATATCGTAAGAAAAATAAATAAAAAAATTTTATTAATTATTAAAATATTTTTTATTTATTAAAATTTAATAAGTACATAAAAATCAACACCCACTCTCTCTCTCTCTCTCACTCTCATTTGTAAAATTAATAATAATAATAATAGTGATAATAGTAATATCGTTATTTTTGATTATGATTAAATAAAATAAAATAAAAAAAAAAGAAAAGAAAAAAATTTGTAACATGACGATTTTGTTTTATAATGTAAAATATCCAATTAAAAAAAAAATTTTTTATTATCCCCCCTCCCCTTCCTCCCCTTATTATTATTATTATTATTATTATTATTACACTTATGTAAAATTATTATTGTAAAATTTGTATTATTATTAATTAATTAATTAATTATAATTTTGTTATTTGTTTTTATTATTATAATTACGGTCACTCTTAAACACGACAAGGCTCTTATTTGTCAAGATATTTGAGCATTTATCCCAGGTTTCTACCCGATTCCTTAGGGACAAATACTCGAATTTCGGTGGTGCTATTTTTAATATTTTCCGAAGAATGTGGGCCGTCCCACATAGTGCGATTTCCTGGATGGTTTCTTCCTTTAGGTTCTTTAAAATCTTCTTTAAATTTCCTTTCATTGAATGTGGCATGGCTCCCAATACTCCTACGATGACCGGAATCGTTTCTGTTTTTGTTCCCCACATCCTGGCTATTTCAATTTCCAAATTTCTATATTTCAGCCTTTTGTCTGCTTCTTTGGCTGCCTGGTGTTTCTTTCTGCCCGGCACGGATACCTCAATTAACTTACACATTTTCGCATATGCCTGAGGATGATACCCGGTTTGTTGGCTGGCACAGTTCTGTCAGTGTAGATTTGTTGATCATACAGAACTGTGCATGGACCTACTGTCGTAACCGGGCTTGGAATGTGGTTGTACCACTCCTTGGGTAATCCATCCATTCCATATTCTCAGCATATACTCCAATGGAGATATTGACATAATTTCTTCTGAGATTGAGCTTTGCTATCATAAGTTGCAAGTTGCCCTTCTTCCATTATCTCGTTTTCTTTATTTTCTTGGACGATTTGTTTTGCCCTTTTCAGTACTCCTTTCTTTGTAATTTTTTCTTCCGTATGTATAACTTGGACTAAGATAGGGTCCTCTTGATGGGATTCTATGTGTTTTCCCATTCCAATTATGGCATTCTGGTATGCCGCTTATTATTATTATTATTATTATTATTTTATTATACGACAATTCATCCTGATGTTTGTCGGAGCCTTTTCAACATATATTCCAGGTTTCTACCCTTCTACCTTTTTTTAGTAAAAAAAATTTGATCTTATGTATTAGGAAAACATAAGTCCAAGGAGGTATAAAGTAAAATAAAATAAAAAATGAATAAAAATAAAATAAAATGCAACATTGGGTTCCCGCGAAAATAAAATGTCACATTTAAAATTAAATGTGTACAAGGTCGTCCTACTTAGCGTAAACAGTAAACAAGGTCGACCTTGGTTGAAAAATCGTGACCATGAAAATTTTCACAAAATTGAAATGTAAAACTAATGGCCTTGGAATCAAGGTCGACCTACTTTAGAATAAATCGTAAACGTTGGATTTTCGCGCTCACGGTCATTTTTAACTTAAAACATCGAAAATTTTTTTCCGATGTATCCGTAAAACATAAGATCCAAGGAGGTATAAAGTAAAATAAAATGCAACATTCGCAATATAATGCAAAATATCGCAAAATTTGTTTTTTTATGTGTCAGGGAAATATAAAAAAATGGATGTGTACTGAGTACACTTAAAATCAGGTATGGAGATTTTATATTCACTCGATACAATAAATAAATTAGTTACATGTATTTTTAATATTTTTATTGGCAAAATATATTATAATGTAACAGGTTAACAAAAGAAAATGGAGGAGTAAAATAATATACAATCAATAGATTCACATTTAAAACAGGAGTATAAAGATTTTATATCCACAAAATACTATAAGTAAATTAGTTCCAAGTATATTATTGAATTAACTCTATTCTTTCTTCAGTATGACAAGATATTTAGCTCAACTTCTACTTATAATCAGCTCAGGAGATGTAACAATTATTAAATGAAGTCTGTTGTTCCTTTTCATAATTCCCTTCGCTAAAATCAATTATTATGTGGGTTACCAATTCCTCCTGACTTGATTCAGATTAAGACCTAAAACAATCAAAAATCAGAAAATTAACCCTTAAAAAAAATTGATAGATTTAAAGTATGGAAATTTGATCAATACTTAAATCAATAATTAATAAATAATTTTATTAAATTACTCCAACTCTTGTTTTTTATTATTATAAAATCAGTTCTGTCATGAATGTGGTATGGCTCCCAATGCTCCCACGATGACCGGAATCGTTTCTGTTTTTGTTCCCCACATCCTGGTTATTTCAATTTCCAAATTTCTACATTTCAGCCTTTTGTCTGCTTCTTTGGCTGCCTGGTGTTTCTTTCTGCCGGCACGGATACCTCAATTAACTTACACCATTTTTTCGCATTATGCCTGATGCTTATATCTTCTTATTCTCTGAGAATAGAGCAACACCTTTTGTTTTAAAGTTTCCATGGTGAGTTCTATATCTTCCTTGGTCTTCAATTTATATGTCCTTTTAAGTGATCCAGTTTCTTTATTGTCTTTTATTATTATTATTATTATTATTATCCGAAAATAAAAATAAATAAGCAATTTTATTATTATGACTGCTACGTATTTATTTATTTTTTCCTTTTTTTTTTTAAATAAAATTACATTTAATAGAATTCGCTTTAATAACTTATTAAATTAATCCGAAAAAAAATTTAAATCTTTCGGATTAATAACAGAGCAAGAGAGAGAGAGAGACAGAGACAGAGACAGAGAAATAAAATTTTTTTTTTTTTTTTTTTACAAAAATTACAAAATATAAAATCGATAAAATTTTAAATTGTTATATTTAATAAAAAAAAAAATAAAAAAAACTATTGAAATAATTTAATAATAATACTAATAATAATAATAAATGATTAAATTTTCACAATAAAAAGGAACTTATGTAAAAACAAAAAAAGCATTCTCAATAACAAATACATTAATAATAACTTATACAAATAACAATAAAACAAATTTGTATATTTTAAAAAAAAAAAAAAAATTTAAAAAAAATTTATTATTATTATTATTACGATATTTCGTACCCCTCCCCACTCCTCTTTTTCGTCGTCGTCATCATCATCATCATCGAATCGGTCGAAAACATTTAAAATCATTAAGTCTTATTAAACAAAAATAAAATAAAATAAAAATAATAATATCTTAAAAAATAGAAAAAAAAAAAAAAAAAAAAAAAAAACCTTTTTTTAAAAAAAATTTTTTGAGCAAAAATACTTTTATAAAAAAAAAAAGAAAAAAAAATAAAAAAAAAAAAATTTTAGGCAAGAAAAAAACGTATGGACGGTATTTATATATATATTATTCACTGGAAACGATGTACCTTTTCTTTTTTCTTCACATTTTTTTTTTTTTTTTTTTTTTTTTTATAATTTGTTCAGTACTGTACGTAAAAAAAAAAAAAATAATAATAATAATAATAATTATCCGGGGGGGGAAATGCATAATCAAGTTGTTTTCGATTTAGGAATGTATATTCTATCAATTAACGCCCGTGTAATACTTCCTGGAATTCTTTGATGTTCAGCTATCAATGCATTTAAAGACTCCGCAACCTGCGTCATCAATACCGACGTCACAAAATTTTAATTAATTAATTAATTAATTATTATTATTATTATTTTTAATTAATACCTTACCTTCATTCTGAGTTGATCGGGTGTCGCCAAGTCGGGCCAAATGGGTTTTCCAATGTATGTCCTTAATTTAACAGGGAAACCCCCTAATATCGGAGCCAGAGGATACCTGGTCCATGAATAAAGTTTTAACCAAAATTTTCTACCTATCGTAACGCTAACAAATGCTTCTCTTATATTTTGCGTAAACATCGGAATAATCGGCTGGAAAATACATAAAAATAAATAAATAAATTTTTATATTTTTCTTTCTTTTTTTTTTTATAATAAAAAAAATTTTCTTTTCTTTTGTTTACCTTTTTAGCTTCAATAGCTGCTTTGGCAAATCCCAAACGATTTTTCCACATTAAATGATAATAAGAATCACCAAATTGAGCTTCGTAAACTCCACCCGGAGCAATAGCTAATATATTATCACCTTTTAATATTGTTGAACATTCTTGTACAGTTCCAGGTATAACTTTTAAATTTTCTGCTATCACTGAAAAACCTGTTTTTTTTTTTCCCAAAATAAAAAAAAAACATCATTAATTATTATAATTTTATTTTTATAATAAAAATTTTTTAAACTTGAGGTAAAAAAAAAAAAAATTGTTAATTAGAGATCAGGGACAGATTGAAATCAAAAAACCAAAAATTTTAATTAATTAATTAATTACATTATTTAAAGTTTAAAGGTTACATAAAATTTAATTTTCACATTTTTGTTTTTTTTTTGGTGTTTTGTGGTATTTATTTTGTTCTTGTCAAACAAATAAACTTTTTTTTTTTTAAATTTATTTTAACTATTGGTGTTAAAACTACTAAAAATATTTTTTATATACTGAGAAGAATAAAAATAACTGTAGTAATTTTATTATAAAAAAGGAAAAAAAAGATTTAGATTTCTTAAACTAGTTTTCATTAACAATAAATATAATTTTTTATGAGGAAAGTTAATTTTTTTTTTTTTTAGAGTGTATCGTAACTATTAAAAAAAATATATTTCTCTTCTCGTCACTTATATTAATAATAATAATAATAAGATGACATGCAAAAATTAAAGTTATTAATAATAATTTTTTTCACACTCATTTCAATACAGTTAAAAAAAAAAAAAAAAAAAAATTATTAAAATGTACTTCGGATTGTTTATTTGTATAAAAGTTCAATGTCGTTTTATTAACGACAAAAAAAAAAAAATTTTTTTTTTTTTAAATTATGTTAATTGACAAATGAAAAAATTCTTTATTAAATTTTTTTCTTTTTTATAAATTTTAATAAATAATTTTTTTGTGTGTTATTTATTAAATAAATTAAATTTCATCAATTATTTATCATTTACTCATGATTCTCATGAAATTATTGATTATCGGTCAAATGGCGAGAATTTTTCTATCGTAGTTTTGAAATATAATCAATAAAAAATCAATGACGATTTCAAACGACAATGAAACAAAATAATAAAAAAAATTTTATACAAATATCATATTATAATAATTAAAAATAAAATTACCTGGAACTTTAAATAAAAATTTATCAGCAACTGTATACACTAATCTGTTTTTGTTTAAAAAAACATAAGACATAAAATAATAAAGGTCAATAGGTATGGCACCATGATAATAAACTACCAAAGCTCCACCTTTATCAGGTAGATTTTCCAATCCTACCACCTCATAACCTAAAAAAAAAAAAAATATGTTATTAATGTCTATCACTAAATGAAAAATCCAAATAATAACTGTTTGAAAATGAAATGTAATGAATGACAGATAAATAAATAATTTTTTATATAAAAATAATGAATGATTTAATTTTGTAAAATTTCAAATGGAATTTAAAATATTGAATAAAAAAAAAAAAAAAAGAAAAAAAAACTATTTTACCATGCCACAATCTTGCATGAGCATGCCAAATGGCAGCAACAGTTTTAAGTGCCCCATTTTGAAAACCATTTTCATATGCATGAACAATATTTCCCCAATGTAATTTATAAACTTGCAGAATAAGAGCATCTAAATATAAAATAACTACTATAGTGAAAGGTAAGAGCAAAGTTATTAAAAGAGGCGTTAAAGCCCATAATAAATAATTTTCCCGCTCTATTTTATCTACCAATAAACCTGTAACAAATCATTAAAAATAAACGTAAATAAAAATTTTTTGATCAAAAAAAAAAAAAATTATTAAATATAAATGAAAAATAAAAAATTTCATGTTATTAAATTAAATTTATAAAACTATTTTTTTTTTTTTAACTGATAAAATATTAATGTTTAATTTTTTTTTTTTTTTTTTAAATATTATAAAATACTCACTAAAAAAATCCACAAAAAAATTAAGTGTATAATTTTTGTACAACGTAAACATGTTTAAAGCTTTACACACCGAAATTTATATTTTATAAAAAAAAAAAAATAAAAATTATATTTTTAAATATACTAAATCATCACAGATTTTTTTAATATGAACTTTCTATAAAAAAACTTTCATCACTCTTCTTCATGACCACTTATTACCCATTTGAAAACATTAAATCCGTCATTGTAAAGTGGGAGCAGAGAAATTCGTTTTGTTGCCTTTTAAAGTAAATGAGAAAATTTAAATTTTATTTCCCGCTTTATTTACTCACTATTTGAAAACAAATAATTTTAAAAAAAAATTTTTGAAAATCAAAAAATTATAATTTAAAAAAAAAATAATAATTAAGTCAAAAATTTTTATTATTATTTATTAAAAACAATGCATAAAATAAAACAGACAAAAATTAAATAACAAATAAAATTGTGATATAAGTAATAATACTAATCAAAATTATTAATATTGAGATTTTGAAACTCATTCAAAATAAAAAATGTTCTTTAACACGATTTATAATTAAAATAAGGCATGAAATAAAAAATTGATTTACATTATTTTGCCTTTTTTTTAAATTTTAAAAAAATAAAAATTTCGATTTAACAAAATGTACAAAGTCTATACAAAAAAGGAAATTGTAATCCTTAACTTATTGTAGTTAAACAAATACATTAAAATTTCAATAAAATAATAATAATATCATTTAACAAAATCAACTATGGCAACTTTAATAATTTTCATTTGATATTGGAAAATTTTTATATCCTACGATAAATGAAACTGTAAATTTTTTTTTTTTAAATTTAAACTACAATTTTGAACACTAATAAAACACAAAAATATTCTTCAAAAATTTGTCTATTATTTTTATCTGACCATAATAATAATTATTAAAATTAATCTTTAAATAAAATAAAATAAGTTAATTAATAATTATAATAATTTTTTTAATTATAATTTGTTGCAGTTTCAAAAAAAAGAAAAAATTATACATAATTTTTCTAATACTTTCCTAGTCAATAAATAAAAATAAAACTACTTGAATTTAATAATATTAAAATTTAAATAAATTTTACATTTTTTTTTTACAATACAGTAAGATACTCTTTTAAAACAGTAATAACAAAAATATTTTTTTTAATCTTTATTTTGTTGAATCGTTTCAAAATAAATTACTTAACTAAAAAAAAAATATCGACTATACTTTATTCATATGATAATAAAATAAAATAAAATAAAATGCATTTTTTAAAAAACTGAAATTACTCTCTAGAAATTTACTTGGGTACATTTTACTGGTTCTTACTTTCTGTATCATTATCATTATCCTGATTTTGTAATTCTTGAAATTGATTTCTCGTTTGCCTGTAACTTTCTAAAAGTTGAATGAGCTGAGCACGAATGTTATCATTTTTTTGATCTAATTGATCTAAAGCATTATTTAACTGATCCAATTCATCATTAATTGCATCTAATTCTAGAAAAAAAATTATACAAAGGTAATATAAGTTTCTTTTAAGTTTTTTTTGTTTTTTTTTTTTTTCAACATTTAATAATTACCCTCATCATCAACTTCCTCTTCATTTTGTCCACTTGCTGATGAATTATTCCACAAATCATTAACACTTGGATTTTTTTTATTCTTCATTTTTGAATCACAATTAAATTCCATTTGTCAACATCCTACTGTCAGGTGATTTTAAACCCAATAATTTCAAGGGTATTTATTTGCTACAGTTATGTATCATTAAATTGTAGCAAAGTGAGGCCCCCCGAATACTTTTAATAAGGCTGTGACTTTTAAATTTACAAATTAAATAAGATTATTCCGGTATTCATTGTATTATGTGAAGAATGTAATTCAATGGCTTTGATTTTTATTTTGAAAAAAACATTTTTTTAAAAAAAATAATTCCTTTATAATTACTGAATAATCAAGTTTACATTAATTTTATTAGTAAAATAAATAATTTAGTTTAATTAAAAAACACGTGTTAAGAATCTGTTTTGAAGTAACGTATTTGTTTTTTTTTTTTTTAAATCTTATTAGCTCAAAGAAAAAATTTTACGATAAATGTACAAATTGTATGACCTTATAATTACAGATATTCGATTTTAAAAATCAACTTTATACCTTTATAATTTAATTTAATGATATTAAAATGGAAATAGTTGAAGGAAAACCAAATGATAAAAAAATAATTGTTGCTCAAGAAATAGCATTTGCCAAAGTATTGGCTGGTAATAATAAAGTATTAAGAGATAGAGCTCTTAAAAAATTAAAAAAATGGTTGACCGTTAGAGGAACTGGAAAATGGGGCAAGTTATCTTGTTATTATTATTATTTTTTTTTGTTCCACATAATCAAATAAATTTACGTTATTGTTTAAATTTTTTAGTATTTTCTGAAGAAGAATTCATTAGGATTTGGACAGGATTGTTTTATTGTATGTGGATGTCGGACAAGTTTTTAGTTCAGGTTCGATTTCTCTTAAATATCATAAAAAATCTCTCGACATCTTTATTTATAGTTTTATTAAAATCAATTGTTTTTGCAGGAAGAGCTGGCTGAAAATATAAGTCAACTAATTCATTGCTTTAAAAAAAATAGTGACAGTGCATTATTATTTATAAAATGTTTTAACAAACGAATACTTATGGAGTATGAAGGTTTAGATCAGTATAGAATTGATAAAT
This sequence comes from Pediculus humanus corporis, assembly GCF_000006295.1. Lineage (NCBI taxonomy): Eukaryota > Metazoa > Arthropoda > Insecta > Psocodea > Pediculidae > Pediculus > Pediculus humanus. Next base: position 250,280 of record NW_002987078.1, on the reverse strand, counting down.
TCAATATGGTATAATTTTTTTTTATTTTTTTATTAAAACTCCTCAACTGTTTTAGAACTAATCAATTTTTTATTATTTCATTTTTTATTTCAGTTAATTAGAAGGTTCCTTAGACAAACCTTTGTTTATTGTAAAAATATGTTTTGGAATGATCATTTTTTAAAATCTTTGATAAATATATACAACACAACCATTTTTGACAAAAATTCTACCTTAGGATTTGTTTTACACTTTATCAATATATATCCAGAAGAAATAGCCAAGGTATGAATTAAAATATGAAATTTTTCAAATTATATTTTACAAAAATGAATTGATTTATTATTATTATTATTTTCTTTTTTTATTAAGGTTAGTCAAGGAAAATTAGATAGTAAAAAACTTTTATTGTTAATCGAACCAATTGTAAAACTTCTTGCAAATTCAAAAGATTCAAGAGTACAAAAAGGAGCCATGGAATTTTTTTATTATTTAATGAAACAAACCGATGTTGGTATTGAATTCGAAGAAAGGTTTCATGCTTGGAGACAGGTATAATTATTATTATATCCATATGCATCTGCATAAAAATTTTTATCTCAATTAAATTGAGCACAATATAAAAATAAATTATAATTTACGAAATTAAAAAAAAAAAAGAAAAAAAAATTAATTCAGAAATGAAATTTTTTAGAATTATTTCTGAATATGAGCTGAATATTTGTACCTGTCCAGATGAATTTTAATATGGTTATAATCTAAGCTGTGTGACACAGAGTCGTAAATAACATTTTTTTAGATGGGGTTTCCCGGTAGTAGCATCAATTCTATTAAAAAGCAAACAATGGCCAATGGTAAGGGTAAAGATGTCGAAAGCGATGATTCCGAAGGAGACGAAGATGATGAAAATTTTTATGACAGGCCTTTGGATCCTCGTGCCGGAAGCGTACACGTGGATTTGCCACAAATTCCCATCGACTTGGGTGGTTTGATCAATTTGTTGAGAAAATACGAACGCGGAAAATTCACGCCGACTACGAGCAAACGAAAAATTCGCGTTTTAATTCAAAAGTATGGTGGAATACTTGCATTCCATTTGTTAGCTCTGTTATTGGAATTCCACAAATTGAAAATGGTAATTTTTTTTTTTAGGTTTTCTGTATTGAAAAAAGGCAAATACCCGACTAAAATTAAAAAGGATCCGATAATAGACGAAAAGAAAATACCGAGGCAAACATTGAAAACTGCCAGACAATTGTTGGAATTTACAGAAAATTTAGATGAAAAACCGATAAAGTCTAAAGAATTTGCATCGATAAGCAAACAGTTAAAGGAAGAAGAAAATGGTGACGTAGATGAAATTTCCGAAGACGAGGACGACGGTGATGAGGACAGCGAGACAGAATTAAAAGACGAAAATGATTTAGAAATGAATGATGTGGATGTTGAAAGCGAAGATGATGTTGATGAATTAGAAGGTGAGGAAGTTGAAAACGAAGAAAAAATTAGTAATAAAATCGAAGTAAAAAAAACGAAAAAAAATAAAAATAAAGTAAAGAAAGTGTTGAAGAGTTCAACGGTCGAGTCGATCGGTGAAAAAACCAAAAAAAAAAAGAAATTAAAAAAGAAAAAAAACAATAAAAATAAGGCGAAAAATGATGTTGATGAGTGCACAAAAGAAAAAAGTGAAGTACCATCGCCGAAAAAGGCCAAGTCCCATCAAGAGGATGAAATTGTTGTATCGCCCTTGAATAAAAACAAATCACCAAAAAAAAGTGATAAAGAAATTATTTTACCGAACGGTGACGTCACCAACACCGAAGAGAAGTCATCTCCGAATCCGTCTTCTCCTAAAAAGAAAAATTCAAATAAAAAAAACGAATTAGCGAACGGAGTTGACAAATCACCATCGTCACCTCTTTCATCTTCTCCAAATAAAAAATTGAAAAACGTGGAAGATAAAAATGAAAACGTGGAAAAACCCGAAGGAAACAATAAAAAATGTTCTCCACAGAGAAAAAATGGAATCAAAAGGAAAATTCTAGGAGATTGGATGGTGCAAAAAATAGATGAAAACAGTTCGGAATTTGACAAGTTAAAACCTCAAAAAGTAATTAAATTAGAAGTTAAATTAAATTCTCCCTCGAATCCGGAGGAAAATGTAAATTCGGAAAAGGAAGAAAATGTTTTGGATAATGAAAGTCGCGAATGCGAAATTGAAATACAACCGAAACGAGTATTCACACCGAGTTTTTGGCAAAAAGACACCGCCAAGGTATTCAATAAGAAAAATTCGAAAAAAGCAAATATTTTTAAGGTAAATTGAGTTTTCCCCGGAAAATTCCATTTGTATTTT
>NW_002987078.1:225135-247754 GCF_000006295.1 Pediculus humanus corporis | reverse complement strand
GAATTAAATTCATCCGGATTGAGACGAATATCATTTGCATTAGAAAAAAATATGGCGCAAGAAAATGATGAATATTTAGAAGAAGTACGAAATTCTCCAAAAGTACCTTTCGATAGATCTAAAAAACCCGTACAAAGCGCATTAAAAAGCGGTTTGACTCCGAGTCCAATCAATCCTTTTTACAGATTTAAAAAAGTTAAATTTTAACCGGAAATTAAATATAATAAATTTTTTTTTTTTAAAAATTATTTAAGAATAATTTCTCATTCCTTTTATCGAATTTATTTCATGCCCATGACGACAAGTGAGACATCAAGAGAGAAATTTATTATAACTTACGGATGTTGAAATCCATGGAAGAGGATATTAAAAAGATTATCATAAAAAAGATGATGAGATAAAAATTATTTTCGGATACGAGGCATGATAAAACAAGCTGCAGATTATATCAAATGCGGAATGAATGAAAAAAAAAAAAGAAAATGTCGGTTTTTTTTAAATTATTAAGTATTTATTTACTTTCACTCGGCTTGGGTCGAGAATTAAAAAATATATAATTTAATCAATCTCTTTTCAAAACTTCGATAAAAGTATCTTTTTCTATTTGAATATTAGCAAACATTCTCATTCTTTTTTTCCCCTCGCTTTGATATTTTAATAATTTCATTTTTCTTGTGACGTCACCACCGTATAATTTAGCCGTGACGTCCTTTTTATAAGCTTTAAGAGTTTTCCTAGCGACGATTGTACTCCCTATGGCAGCCTGAATGGCAATTTCAACGGATTGTCTCGGTATTAATTCTTGTAATTTTTTAACCATGTTCAAAGCGGTTTCACGTACTTTTTCCTCGTGTGACAATATCGTTAATTCTTCTACTTCTTTACCGTTTAGCAAAATCCTTATTTTTTTTAACGATGCTTTTTCGAAACCGCAATTTTCGTATTCGTAACTCGCGTAACCCGACGTTAAACTTTTTAACTTGTCGTGAAAATCTAACATTATTTCGCTTAGTGGAATTTTATATTTTATCATTATTCTATTACCGTCCAAAGAAGTCACGCTTTCCTCTCTACCTCTTCGCGAAATGCATTCTTCTAAAATTTGTTGAAAATAACTAACCGGAGTGATTATGGTCGCTAATACAATCGGTTCGTAAGCTCTTCGATTCGTACGAGTCGCTCGGATAATGAAGCGGATTTCTTATTTCTACAAATTCTCCCTGATATTTTTTAACGTATTTTTTATTAATCTTTAATTTATAAGTGACGCTAGGATTTGTCAATACCACATCCGCATCGAATTCTTGTTCCAATCTCTGTCGGAAAACATCCAAATGAAGCAAACCTAAAAATCCTAATCTCCAACCCAAGCCCAAAGCCGGTGACGTTTCATCCGTGACGAAAACGGAAGGATCATTTAAACAAAGTTTTTCCAATGCAGATTTTAAATTACTGTATTGCGATTGATCTTTGGCAAATAATCCGGCAAAAACTATCGGTTGTGGTGAATTAAAGGTTTGCAAAGGTTCGACGGTTGCATCGGCTGAACATATCGTATCTCCCACTAAGGCTGATTTTATCGTTTTCATATTGCAACCTATAACACCTACTTGACCAGCTTGAAGAACGGATACTGGTTTTTCTTCCGGCGTGAGTTTGCTTGTAGATTTAACCGTGTAAACTTTGTTTTCTCTACAACTTTTAATTTCGTCACCGATTTTAACTTGACCGTTTTCAACGTAAATAAATAAAATTGAACCTCGATAATGATCGAACCAAGAGTCAATGAGAAGAGCTTTAAATGGAGGATTTCTAGAAACATTAGGATGTGGAACTTTTTCTATTACCGTTTTTAATAAATCTTCAACTCCTAATCCAGTTTTGGCAGATATTTTCAATATGGATGATTTATCAAATCCAAAAAGTGTTTCCAAATCTCGCGAAACGCTTTCAGGGTCGGCCTTAGGTAAATCTATTTTATTTAAAACTGGTATTATGGTTAATTCCTTCATAAAAGCTAAATAAAAATTTGCTATCGTTTGTGCTTGAACACCCTGATTGGCATCGACTAGTAAGATAACACCTTGACAAGCGAAAAGAGAACGATTAACTTCATTTGAAAAATCCACATGCCCTGGTGTATCTATTAAATTCAATTGATAGTCTATATTATTGTAAGAATATGATAATGATGCAGATACTGCTTTTACTGTGATTCCTCTTTCTTTTTCAACCTGTAACCTATCTAAAACTTGTTGGTTTTTTGCACTTTTGTCAATAGTTCCAGTAATTTCTAAAAACCTATCGGCTAATGTACTTTTCCCATGATCAACATGAGCAATTATACAAAAATTTCTTATGTTTTCTATAGGCACAATATTTTCATCAACTTTTTCATTTGTTTGAGTAGAAAAAAATTGTACTGTTTTCTTCTGTTTTTGTGAAACACTAAATGAAGATTTAAGTTTTGATCTTGTGTAAAGACGAACAACATTTTTTGAAAATCTTGTTAGCTAAAATTAAACAAAAATTCTATCATAAAATAAAAAGTATTATTTATATTTATTAATTAATAATAAATTTGTCAGATACCCATTAAAAATAATAAGAATTGAGTGACAAGCTAATAATGTTTTATTCACATTGAACCAATGTAATTTTAAATCTCGATTAGCAACAAAACAATAAGCATAAAAATAAATATATTTACTTTTGTGAAAAAAGAAACATTTACCCTCAGATGGAAAATTTGTATTTATTAAAAAAAAATAGAAAACAGATAACCTTAAAAATTAAAGAGCAAAGATAAAAAAAAAAAAAAAAAAAAAAAACATGATTCACAAAGAAATAGTTATTGTTTGAACAAAAAAAAAAATTTGTAAATAAGAGGGTCATAACCAGAGGAAGTCATGGGCTATTAAAATACAATATTAAACAATAAAAATACAATTTAACTTCTTAATGATAAATAAAATAACTTAATAAATAATTATTGATAAAGACAACAACACATTTTCCTATTATTTTCAAAAAAAAAAACAACATTGATCACTATTAATATTAATTGTATAAAATTTTTAAAATTTGCTTACCATTTTAATCAATTGAAAAAATTACTTCATGTAAAAATTGTAAAAATTAATCTTGCGATGCATTAAAATTTGAATATTATGCATTTCAATATAATACACATTCATATAAGTACATATTATCAAGACATTTTGTAGCTCATAGAAAATATTTTTATGAAATGATTCTCCATTTTTTATGTATCATTCAAATTCATTTTCTTTCTTTTTTTAAATACGATTTTACTTAATGTAATCGCAAGAAAACAATCAGTTTCATTTATTACTTATTTTCTCAATAAAAAAAAAAAAAAAAAATTTAAAAAAAAAAACAATAATTAATTGTTAAATAATAATTATCCATGAATTTTTTCATATGGTTTTATTAACCGACATACCGGAATAATACGAATTAAATAAATTTCTTCTGCTTCAATCACGTGGTTTGGCGCCATAAAAATTAACGTTCTAATGACCGTTAGGAATTGTTATTTTTTGAATGCATAATAATTTTTTAGAAAATTCAGGTGTAAAAATAAAAAATAATGTATTAATTTAAGTTAGTTTGTTGTTTGTATTTTTATTGTTTGTTATTTTCTCAAGTAATAGAAACAAATTTTAAATATTTGGGCCTCAGTTTTCGAAAAAAAAACAAAAATTCAATTTTTTTTTTTTTTTTATAATTTAATGTGTATTTAATTTGTAAGCAATTCGAGTTTATTATTGTATTCGATTAAAAAAAAACAATAATTAATTAATTAAATTTTTAAATTTAATTAATTTTAGCATGATGTCATCCACCTTTAATAAATATATATATATATATATAAAAAAAAAGCAGAATGATCACGATGTTATTTTCATACATTCCATTCTCAAGCATTAGTGCAGTGCGTGACATTTGAAATAATAATTTTTTTTTTCTCGTTTATTATAATGTTTTAAGTGTTTTTTATTTTAGGGATAAACAATGAAGGGATATTGTTGAAGAAGTTGATTTTTTTTGTTTTACATCAAAGCGAATAAAATATAATTAAAGAGCTTTTACGGTTCCAAATCATATTAACCAAATGTATCACGCATCAATCAAATGTAGGTCAAGGAAATTGAAATCTGAGGATCACCAAATGTTTTATATCAAAAGAAAAAAAAAGGATCAATCAAAATTTTATAAATAAAATTACCTTTTTTAATATAATTTCAATTACTTTTTTACATGACAAAAAAAAAAAAAATTTATCAATCACATTACAAAAAAATCATCCAATGGACATGAGTGTAAATTAATATATGTTTTTTAAAATTAATGTCAAAACTTACTGTTGATGAAATTTGAAATCAGGGTCTTATGTCAAAAGTTCATGGGTGACGGTCGCCAGACTCTTTTCAAACATGAAAGAAAAAAAAAAAAAAAAGCAATTCGTTTACATTTGTCTGAGACAAATAAATTTTTGCACGTAGCTGCAATAAAAATCATTTAAATAAAAAATATAATGAGTCACGGTTCACAAAAAAAAAAAAAAAAAAAAAAATTTATTATATGTACATGAATTATTATTCCTTTTGACAAACAATCAAAAATTTATAATTTTTCTTTCCACAGAATAATAATTTTTAATTTTGTTTAAATGTTTGTTTTATAATAATGGATGATACCTAATTGTTTAACTTTTTTTTTCCATAAATGATAATAATCATGATTTTATGAATGAAAATGTAATATTTTGTCTGTTGTATAAAATTTAAGGGAAAAACATCAAAAACCTAATTAAATCTAAATTATGGGAAAAAATAAGAATTTTTCTACTAATGTTGATCATAACATTTTCAAATTTAAATCTCAAATTTGAACTTTATTTAAATTTCTTTTTGATTGAGCTTAAATTAAGAAACAATAACTCCAGGATTTTGGAAGCTGATAGCTTTTCTACAAGATACACTTTTAGGATTAATGGTGGAAAACCCCAAAAGTACCAAAAAAAAAGTGGAAAACAATTAATAAAAATTTTTTTTGTTATTGATATTAAAAAAAAAAACATTTCAAACATTTCCTTTTGCTAAAGTTTTGTCAAGTTATATAAATTTTTTTTTTTTTCACGAACTAGGAAGATAAAAGGTCATTTTTAAAGTACATAAAAACTTTTTTTTTACATCAAATTGTTTTTTTTTTTTTTTTTTTTTTTTTACCGTGCAAAATATCACGTTCTACAAAAAGAGCCTTGATTTTGCAAATTTTTTCATTTATTTTTATTTTATTTATTTATTTTTTTTATTATAATTGCAAATGAGAATCATCATAACTTATTTTTTTTATTCCCAAACGCTTTTTTTTTTTGTTATGAAACTGCCTTTTTTTTTTTATTAAAAATTTAATCAATAAATTTTAAATTTTATACCTAAAATTATAATTAAATATTTTCTGCTTGGTTTTTTATTTAAATAAATTTTTATAATTTTATTTATTTTGATATGTTTGTGAGAAAATGTTGGTATTATTATTATTATTATTATTTTATACAAATTTGTTTTTTGTTTCTATCAATAAAAATGTGAAAAATAAACTTTAAATAACTTTAAATAAAAATAGTTAATAAAATAATATGTTTAAATACCTTAAAATTATTAATAAAAATCAAAATAATATAAAAAATTTTATTTTAAAATTGTCAGTGAGTCAGGCGATCTTTGCACAGGCAAATAATAATAATAATATAAATGATGATGATGATGATCCCTGAACTTCCTTATCCTTATGTTTAACAAAAAAACAAAAAAAAAATTAAATAAATAACCAAGGGTAATCATTATAATTAATAAAAAAGTGGAAAATATTCAATTCCAGGAATCCGACCTGAAAAATTACATAAAATAATTTATAATAATAATAATAAATTTTCCTTGAAAACATTATTTTCAATTTTTTTTTTTTAATACATATTAATAATAAAAAAAATTAAATTTAAAAACAATAATAATAATAATCGAATATCGCATGCATCATTTTATGGAACGTTGATGGAATTTTTTTTTTTACGATAATAAAAATTTATTTATAAACAAAAAATAATTGATGATTTTTTAATAAAAACAAATTATTATTATTATTAACTTAATAAAAAAATTGTTTAAACAATTAATTAATTAATAAATACATTATTAATTCTTTCTTTTTTATTTTTTAATAAGTTTCTCCGAATCTTAAATTATAAAAAAAAAAAAAAAAAATGTAATGACGACAATAATCAATAAAATATTTTTTGTATCTATTACATTTATTTAAAAAAAAAGAATTTAAATAATATTTCAATTAATAATAATAATAATTTATTTTGATATTTATTAAATAATGAATAGGCTAAGGGTGAGGATAATTCAATGTCAAAGGGTTATCGTAAAAAAAAAAAAAAACACGAAAAATTATGACGTGGGATATTGACACCTAAGCCTCCTTTTTAAATTTTTTTTTTTTTTGGAAAATAATAATAATAATAATAATAATAACTGCAATATAATTAATGTATCCAAGAGGTAACTTATTTTTTATAAAAATTATTAAAATTTATTTGTTATGGATGGAATTTAATAAGAAAAAACTAAAAACAACATTTCAGGTTTAATTAAAACAATCTGCCAAATAAAAAAAAAATTTTATTGATGTCCTCTGTACCCTCCTCGTATTACATAAGTAGGGATAACAATAATAATAATAATAATAATACATACGTAGGCAAGTGACATGTGGGTTTTGTGGGTTGAACCCAACGAATTTTTTTTTTTTTTATGTATTATTAAAACTTTTTTTTTTAGAATCATAAATAATTTAATAAATTTTTTAAAATTAATCCTACAAGGCTTATTTGTTTTTCTTTTTTTTTTTTTTGGGTTGCAGACGACAAAAATTTGAGAAAACATTTGTAACCGATTTGTTTATTAGAGCATAAAAATTATTTTCACGTTTTAATTTTTTAATAAAAATGTCTTAATAAATAAATTAATAAATAAATAAAAAATTTTAATTTTTCTTAATAAAAAACGTAAACATTTCGCACACAATTATTATTATCGTTTTTTTAAGTAATAAAATTACCGTAATTTATTAAACTATTTTAATAATTTTTTAATAAACCTTTTTTTTTAATTTAAAAAAAAAATTAATTAATGGAGAAAAAAAAATTCCCGTAATGAAATAATAATTATTTGTTACGATCCATAAAAAAAATTACAAAAAAAAAAAAAAAAACAGGAGTAATAATAAAATTAATTTTTTGAACTTTATATTTTGATTTAATAATAATAATAATAATAATATCTCACGTTTAATACTATCAGTTTAATAATTTTTTTCTCTATAAAAAAAATACAAAATAAATAAATAAGGTATATATATATATATATAAATAATTTTTTAAAAAAATAAATAAAAATTTGATATTTATTATTATTATTTTAATTTTTTGTTGTTTATGGGAAAGGACTTAAGAAAAATTTCTAAATGCCACAGAAACGCGTTATCAACCCACGTGACAATAAAATTGATTAAAAGTAAATTTTCTATTTAACTTTCTTAAAACATAATTTCGCGATCTTGTACTACATCATCAGGAGGAGTCTGAATGATCCATAATCATATTTTACGCCGGTTTAAAATCGTGATTTCTTTTTTTTTTTTTTTTTTTTGTTGTTGTTTGTTGTTGTCGTTGTTGTTGTTGTAACTTATATATTATTACATTCATGCATAGGATGTCTATTATAGAGTTTTGATGTGAAATTTTTTTTTTTTTTTTTTTTTTTTCAATAATATTTGTTGTTATAAATAAAATTGAAGAAACGCATCGACATAACCCAGTAAAAATCATAAGAAAAAAATAAAAAAAATTTATTTATTTATTTTTTTGGATTAAATATGAAGTTTTCTGTGTTTTCATACAAGGTACAAATATATTATTTTTACTCTTTATGTACATATTTATTTATTACGGTAACGATTTTTTAAATAATTATTTTAACTTATAAGAGAAAATTTAAATTTTTTTATGGATATTTAAAATAAAAAAAAATATTTCACTCATTGCAATGCATTATTAAAACAATTGATTAATAATAATAATAATAAATTTCATTATTGGTATATTTTATTTTTATATTATTATTAATTAATTATTTATTTAAGTTTAATAAATTTTTTATGTTTTTGTTCTGATAATAATAATGATTTTTTTGAATTACTCAATATTATTATGCATAAATAAAAAAAATTATTTAATTTATCATACCTTTTTTATTAAATTAATAATAAATACATAATAAACTATTATGGAGGTGTAAAATAAAACCTTCAAAAAAAAATTATTTTATTACTTTTTTTTTTTTTTGGGTGTGTGTGCAATGTGAAAATGTTTATTATTATTTAAAGTAATAAAAATTTTAATTCATTTTTTACAACTGAAATTTTTAAAGTGATTAACAAGGTTTAATAATTATCAAAATAATAATAATAGTAATTATTACTTGCAAAAGTTTTTTTTAAATATTATTATTATTAGTGCAGTATGGTAAAGAATGATTAGTTATGATAATATTATTATTATTACTTAAGTAATAACTTTTTGTTGTTTGAACAAAAATGAAAGAATAGTAATAATAATAATAATAATTTTTTTTTTTTTTTTTAATAAAGGTAAATTTAGAGCATGCCATTATAATATTACTCCTTTTTATAATATTATCAATGATGCAACAAAATTTGGCATATGGTAAACCTTATGATATGTGGTCGAGTTTTCAAAGTTTGATACCAAAAAGTGAAACGGATTGTGATTTAAGCGTAAGTAACAAAAAAATACTATTATTATTATTATTATTGATTTGTTTTTTTTATTTTATCGTATATTAGATTTTGTTGTTAGATTTAAAAAAAAAAAAAAAAAAAAAACGTATATTTACAAGTAAATATTTACCAAGAATATTTAACCCTTGACCTTGATGTATTTTGTACCGCACGCAAGACCCCCGGTATATAAATTTTAATATCAGTTAAAGAAAACCTTCACGGAAGCAACGGAAACCATTTAATTAAAAAAAATTTATGTTTATTTTCAATCGTAAATCTCTCAGTTCACGACCTACTTAAAATCGCCATTTTCTTCATTGAAATTTCGCGGTCAAGGAGTCTAGATAAAAAATAATAATAATACTACGGTTATAATGACTAATCGCACATTAAATTTTACTTACAAAGAAATTGATCTTTTTCGAATGAAACAAACAACAAAAACAACCGAATTCTGACGTTAAATAATAATAAAAAATAAAAAATACGTTTAGACGAGAAATATTTAACGAGTATGTAAACAATAAAAATTTACCGCGTTCGAAATGACGAATTCTCACAACAAAATATTTTTAACTTTTTTCGACAATTTTCCCCTTGTTGTTAAAACCGCTCAAAATGGCGTCGTACAGTGATTGTTCTGTAATCGGTTATTAAAAACTAAATAATAAATATAAAGTGAGTTTTTTTTTTAATTTTTGAATTGCGAAAATGTAAAATAAGTTAGTTGAAATCAAGGTTTTACGTTACAAAAAGACATTTTTACACTTATACGTTCAAAATAAAAAACATAAAACATTCAAAATGTATTTTTTTGTGAATTTTTCATGTCAAGTCATCAGCTAAAATTTTAAAATAAAAACACAAAGTTAATAATTAATTAATAAAAAAAAAAACAAACATTATCGGAGTGAAACGATCGTCAAGTAACATTTTAATTTTAGGCTAATTGCTGTGATCCGTTCAAACTTCCTCATTGGTTTTATTTTTTTATTTATTACCATTTTGATAAAATTAAACACGCGAAAAACACCAGCAAACAACAACGGTAAAAAAAATGTATAAAATCATTTTATGATTTTTTTCTTTTTTTTTCAAAAATGCAATTTAAAACAAATAAAAAATTTACAATAATAAAAAATAATTGAGTACGAATTTATTAATTTAGGTCGGCTACATGCACACAAAAAAAAAAAATCGGCTCAAGATCGTTTTGTTTAAACGTACCTATTACAATAATACAAAATTTTCTTCCAATTATTATTATTATCATTATGTAATTATATGACTAAATTTTCTTTAAACTAATTTTCAGGACGAAATAGAAACTCTTTGTCAAAAATGTGCAAAACAAACTAAATCAAGCGTCGTTTATCCAATGTGTTGTCAAAATCGAGAAGAAGCAAGAGAATGGTGTCAAAAATATATAAGTTTCGGTTTGCAGTAAATACCTGAAATATAATAAACCTGAAATTTTGATTACAATAAAAAAAAAATCATCATCATGGCGTAAATATCTTCGCGGGGTAATTTCGTTTTTTTTTCATTAATATAATAATAATAATTAATCCGCGATGTTAAGATTTATGATTATATAACCCCCTAAAAAAAAATTTCTGGAATTTTTTTTTTTTTTAAATATAAATCCATTAAATCATTTATTAAAATAAATAAATAAATAAATAAATGGGTAGATAACTTAATTGTAAATAAATTAATAATAGTTACATAACGAATTATTTCATGCAGGGTCAAAAAAAATAAAACAATGCAATTGATACGTTTAATTTTTTTTCCCATTAATTAAAATATAATAGTTTTATTTATTTATTTATATATTGTGATGAAAACTGAGAAATTTTATAAAATTTAATTAATTAATTAATTAATTATTTTAATTACAATTAAAAAAATTTTCTTTTTTTTTTCATTAATTTTTCGTAAGCCATCATCTCTCAATATTACTGACTGATTTTTCTTTTTGTTATGTTTTGTATATATATAAGTCTTTCAATTCAATTGCATTGATTTTAAAAATAATAATAATAATAATAATGTTCCTTCAAATTTATATTTATTTTCGTTACATATAATTTTTTTGATCTCAATTCATTGTGAACGGTATCGATATGATATTAATATCAATTTTGTATAAAGTTTAATTTTTTTGTTGTAGGTAAACAATCAAATTATTAATTATTATTATTTAATAAGTAACCGGTGTTAAAAAAAAAATAAAAAAAAAATCATTATTTATTTTTTCCCTTGAAAAAAAAAATTTAAATTGTATATAAATAATGTAATGATTAAATTTTATTTTATTAAAAAAAATAAAAAAATTTTAATTTTTTTGACTTGACTTGAAAATAAAATTAAAAATTTTCCTTTACTTATTTTATTATTACTGTAAAATACGTTAAAGAATTACAATTTAATTTAAATTATAATTCAATTTTATTTTTTATTCTCATGATTGGATAACGTTGATATTATTTATTTATTTATGGCCGTCGTAGGTGAGTTAGTAACTGTTTTCAGAAGTTTTAAAATTTTCATAATAATCAATGTCTTCGTCTGTTAACGATGGTATAAATTGTTCGATGGCTTCTCTGAAATCTTCGCTGTTAACGAAAACAGGCAACGAAGGATTTTCGCCTGAAAAAAAAAATTGCTCACACGTTTATTCGACAAGTTATAAATTAATTATAACGAATTTAAATTTAATGGCGGAATAAATAAATTTTTTTTTACCGATTTCGATGGCATCTACGTATCTTTTGGCCGATGCGTACCACGCATTAGATACGACCGAATACAAATCGGCGCCCGTGATGTCTTTGGGTAGCAATTTAACAATTTCATTGAAATTAACATCCTCCGTTAATGAAAATCTGAAATGAAAATTTGTTCGAGAATAATCGATAAAAAAAAATCGAAATTGTGAAGGAAGCTGTATTTACTTTCTAGTTAAAGCTTTTAAAACGTTTATTTTGGAAGTTTCGTCGGTGCATATTCCAACGTAAAACATTTTATCGAATCTTCCCGGTCGAAGCAATGCTGGATCTACCAAATCAGGACGATTTGTTGCAGCCAATATGAAAACGTCTTTGTTGTCATCCAATCCATCCATTTCGGCTAACATTTGTGAAACGACTCGATCGGTTACTCCTCCAGAATCACCGCTTTTACCCCTTCGAGGAGCTAATGAATCCAATTCGTCGAAAAAAATTATGCAGGGTGCTGCATCTCGAGCTTTATCAAACACTAAAAAAAAAATTTTTTTTTAGATAATCTTAAACAGTTAATAAATTAATTAAGTAAACATCAAGACATTTAAAAAAATTACCTTCTCTTACGTTTTTTTCACTTTGACCCACATACATATTCATTAATTCGGGTCCTTTTACGGAAAGAAATGTGTAATTGCATTCGGTTGCAATCGCTTTGGCTAATAATGTTTTTCCAGTTCCTGGAGGACCGTAAAACAAAACTCCCGAACGTCGTAAATCAGAGGTAAACAATTCAGGATGTTTTAATGGTAAATTTAAAGTCAACATTATTTCTTCTTTTAAATCTGCAAGGCCTCCGATATCTTCCCATTTAACAGTGGGTACTCTAGCCGCTCCAATAAAATGAGAATAAGCATCGTCCATAAGTGCTAAAAAAAAAAAAAAATTTTTTAAAACATATCAGTAAATTGATACAATGATGATGATTTTTAAAATTCAAAATGAGAGACCCAAGTTACCAAAAGCTTTTTCAAAATGCCTCGGTAAAAGTTTATTTGAAAATTCGCTAAAATCACATTCTTGAGTTTTAATACGAATCGCATGGTCTACCAATAAAGCCAAATCAGCAAAGACATAACCTTTAATTTTTTCGGCTACCTTTACCAAATCATCCGACGAACAATTCATGTTCTTACTAAAAATAAGCCATTTTAACGTTGGATAAGTCTCTTCAAATTTTAAAACTTCAAATTTAATTGTATCAATGAAATATCTTGCTGTACTAGGAACTAAATCAGTTTCCGCCAATGTTGTGGATGCGACAATGAAAACGGGATACAAAAATGATTTCCTTTCCCATAATTCTTTTATTTCTCTTTCGAATATATCAATCAATCTTACATTTTCTTGATAATTTGCATCTCTTCCTAAAAACTACTACACATAAATATAATACATGTTATTTTGTTTTAAAATAAAAATTTTAAAGTCATGAATTACCTCAATATTTTGTAAATGAAGAATACATGGTACTGTTCTTCTCACTTTTGAAAAAATTTGATCGAATTTCCCACTAATAAATGTTAAATTTTGACCAGAAAAATCGAAACAATTTGCATGAATTAAATGCAAACCCAAAGATAAAGCAAGAGCTTCAAGAGTAGTTTTTTTTCCAGAACCTTTGGCTCCACTCAGCAAAAACATTGGTTTTAATTGAATTTTTTTTTTCAATAAAAACGGTTTGAAAATAGTTTTAAGATATTTAAAATGCTTCATAAGGCCACTTGGACATATACTAAGAGTAAGGCCTTGTTTATACATATTTGGTTCTACAAATTTTTCATTTATTTGTGGCAAAAAACCATGTACAGAAGGATTCGAATATAAATTAGAATAATCTTTCATAACGTAATAAACTTGATTTTCCGAATTTTCAGGTATCTTTATGATCTAAAAAAAATTATGTAATTATATTATCACAGATTAACTTTAGGTTTCACACACTTTGAAAGTTCTTACCTTGAAATAAACATGATTTCTATTGCAGACATTTGAAATTAAATTACTTATATGTTTTTTTACATTAACTCGAAAAACATCATTTAGTCTTACCAAACGAGGCTTTTCAAAATGTTTTGTTAAAATGTATTCAGCATCTTCTGGTGGTAAATCATAAGCTGAAGTAATTTCAGACACAAAAATTGATTTTGCTATTTCTGGATAAAAATATTTTTCTAGTTTTTCTACTTTAACATCTTTAACTAATTCGAAAAATTCATTGTTATTCATCTTAGATACGTTAAATAATTTCTCATCCGTTACGTATAAAATAAAATCATCCAAGATGGTTGATAAGCATAAACATTGCACATAATAATCTGTATTTTTATTACAATTATTTATTGCATTTGAAACAGGTGGCATTAATATTTTCCAACTTGAATCACTTTCTTCATTTTGTTTTGCTGATTCATCTTTATTAACACTTTTTAAAATTTTGATCCATGACATATTTTTCATAGAAAGTGCTATTAATGTATTAATGCTAATTAAAGCACAACTCCGAATGTCTCCTTTGAAGTTATACTTATAGTTATTTTTTAAAATTAAATTTTTAAATTTTTTATGATGTATTCCTTGAATTTTTAATGTCTTTATTTTAACTTTTATTAATAATGTTAAATGTATGGCAAGTAAAAATAATGATAATCTTTTAAACTTGGCATAATACAACCTAGCAATGAATGGAAATAAAGTAAAATACTTTATAACTGTCATTTTATAAAATAATTTTATTTTTCTCTAATCGTTTTCTGAAATAAAAAAAAAACTAGTTAAAAAAAATTACGTAAAAAAAAAAATAATTTAAAAATTAATTTTATAAAAAATTAAATTATTATTAATAACTGTAGTTAATACCTAATTTTAAAAAAATTATCAAAAATTCATGATGGTGCACCTTGCAATTATAATACTATAATCTTTCAGACATAATTTAATAATAACTAAAACTTGTTTTTTTGAATATAATTTATTAATTAATAGACAACTAATGTAAAAATAATAAATTTGTGTGATATCGTTAAATCAGCATCACAAATAAAAATTGAAGTTTAAAACTTATTACTGTAAGAGGCAAACTTAACCTCATTTAATTGAAAATAGCATTCGAAAATAAAAAAAGAAAAATAACATATTTTAATTTTTTTTAAGCCTCATAAAGACTACTGTAGGATACAGGTTGGTGTAAATAATTGTAAATTAGTTGTAAAAAATCATAAAAATAAATATCTCTCTAATAAAAAAAATTCCATGAATATGACTATATAAAAATTTTATTCAATGACTTTGAGATTCCGGCCATTAGCATAACTTACAATTTACCTCGTAAGATGGCGACAAAATGTTTGTTATTGTTTACAACGGTCTCGGAGAATGTATGAAATTACGCGAAGGTCGTTGTTCAGTGATGAAGAAATAAATAGGCCGTGACGTCATTTAAACGGAAAGTTACTCATACTACAATAATTTATAAAAGATATTATTTTACATGTTAAGCTTATGACGAGTGAAATTATTTACAATTACATCAATTTTTGTACGTAGGTAGGGATGGCGTGTGACACGTACGCACGGTCAGTCATCACGAAAATTTCATTTGAGAAGGATAGATGAAAAAAGTTTTGTCGCGAAGTTGTGGGAGAGGTTAACCTTTGACAGTGACAATTAGTGTTAATTATCCATAAGGATACATTTTTGTTTTATATTATATTTTTTATCAATTATTTATAAGTTAAATAAAAAAAAGACTATTAAGAAAAAAACAATTGTGTTGAAATTTTTTTTTTTTTTTTTTTTAAATATTTATTAAATTTTTTTTAAATAATATTTTTTTTTTTTTTTTAAAATGGCAACCGATGCTCAAAGGTTGATTAGCATTTCGTTAACAAAAATTGCTCAATCGAAAACACAACGGGGGGGGGTTAGTTTACATCGAAATTTATTAGTTGCAACAGTTTTGCAAAAAGCACGCTATATTTTTATGGAAAAAGCTTATCAAATAGTTCACGGAAAACCAAGTTTTAATCCCCCACCGCCTGTCCAAATCAATCATAACGAAATCCCCGAACAAAACGATTACAATGATGACAATTTGGTGGCATTAACGGCGGAAGAAGCTGGTTCAGACGCTTTAACCGCAGAAGATCCGGGTGAAGATCGTTTAAAAATGTCAAATCCGTTACCGCCTTGTAGCCATTGTTCAGACGACAAAGAAAATCAAATACCTGATGCATTTACCTATTTGGATTTGGATAAATCTGTGTCGTGTGATAATTTACTATGTGGAGATAAATCAAAGTGCTCGTCGTCTAGAAAACGTCGTTTCTCCGATTGGGAATCAGATGATGATGTACAAAATAAAAAGTGCAGAAACTCGGTTAAGAATAGTGAATTTAGTGATAAATTTTATGAGGATACAGATCCCGTTCCTATAGATCTTACTGACAGTGAAAAAGCGACATTATTAGCTGAAGTGGCTAATTCAGCTAGTGATCTTAGCGATGGCGAAAACGAGCCATCAAATACAATGGAAATTGACAGTATCACTAGTTTGGTATCTATTTTTTCATTCGAAACTGGTTTTACAAATTTAACAAGGTCTATGTCCACACCAGATTTGTGTTCAGCTCAAGCTAAAGAACATTTAAACTCTGACTCATCATGTGCGTTTCTCACAATGACTGCTTGAAATGTTTAAAAAAAAATTAAAAAAAATGGAAAGAAGGAAAAAAAACAGTGAAATGTGACTGTGACTCGAGAAAAAAAATGTGACATGCTCCGAAGGGATCCTAATTTTTTTTTTTTTTTAAATTTTTACAAATACAGAGAGAGAGAGAGTATGGTTACAAAAAAATATTTGTGTATAGATTATATGCATATATATATGTATATAAATGTAAAGAATTGCAGCTATGGTATGTAAGCAGCAGTATAAATTCTATATGAGATGCGATGAAAAAAAAAAAAAATTTAAAGTGTCAGAAAACATACTATTTGAGTGATCTCTTTCGATTCTTTTTATTTGTTTATTTTATTTTTACTTTTTTTTTTTTTTATGTTTTAATTTTTTTAATTCCTGTCATCAAGTCTCACATGTTTTTTTTTTATTATTATTATTAATTTTTATATTATTTCTACTTACAAGTAACGATGCAGGAAAATGAAGTTTTATTTAAATAATTTTATTATTTTTTTTTTTTAATAGTTGATTCGATATCCTGCCAAAATCAAAAAAATATATTAAAATTTTTTTTTTTTTTTTTTTTTTTTTAGAGTGATAAGAATTTAGTAGATTTTAGATTTTTACATTATATTTTTTATTTGTGAGTCAATAGCATTAATCAGTATGGGTTAAGAGAGTGATACAATCACAAATCCTGCCAATTTTTTTTTTTTTTTTTTTTTAACAATTAGTTAGGAAAATTAATTATTCTGGTTAAAAAAAAAATTTGGCTTAAGTTTTTTCATTTGTTTATTTGTTTTTTTAAAAGGTTGCAATTGTATGGTAAATTTTTTAAATATGTGACGAATTATCTCTAGTTGAATTATTGCTGAAATAATCTTGTTGTTGTTACGAAACAAGTTGTTTGGCAATGTTTAACTCATGAATAAGGATAACAAAAAGTTTCCTGGCTATTATTATTATTATTATATTGCAGACTGATTTTTTTTTTTTTTTAAACTTTTTATTATTTATGTAATATATATAGGTAATTTTTTTTTTTTTTTTTGTTCAGTTCTGTTATACAATACTTATATTATTCTTATATATGTTTTGTATAATTTTATTAATGCCAACTGTGATTCATAATAATTAATTTAATTTCATTTTTATTTTTATTTTTATTATTTTTTTTTTTGTCGTTAAAGTAAAATATGGCTAAAAACTTAATTTACCTTGTTCATGAAAGTGTCATTTGATTTCATTTTATTTTTTAAAAAATTCTTTGAATTTAAAAAAAAAAAAAGAAAAAATCTGTGATGGGATTAATTGTATATTATCTTAATTCTGTGTAAAAAATAAAATTATTGACTGACACTAAGATTATAAAAAAAAAAGAAAAGAAAAATAAACATTGTTTTTTGAGGGACCAAATGTTATTTACAAAAAAAAAAAAAATTATTTTAGGCTCAAAAAACGAAATGAAAAAAAAAAAAACAAATTGTGAATTATGTACATAGTATCTATATAAATAAAAAATTATTTCATTTAAAAATTGATTTTTTTTTTTTATATTTAAAAAAAAAAAAAAAACCTTGACAGATTGTTTCCTTACCTGTTAACACATTTCGTAAACTGATGATTTACGCGCAATTTTTATTTTTTTTTTCATAAATTTAAACAAATGCCTTAAAAGGTTATGATTGATCTCATTTCCATAGATCGTTGAAAAATTTTGATTGCCTTTTGACGATGATAATATTTGATAGTAAATAGAACAAGGCCTCGGGTGTTTAATATTCATCAAACTGAATTTCATATGAGTCTTCTTTTTTTCGAAGGAAATTTAACAATTTACTCATATTTTGGGCATTAGAAAACGATGGATGCCTCAATTTATGTGTTAAAAATATGATGGCGACAAATTATTAATTTTAATTATAAAAATACCAACATAAAGTCAAACGTTTGAAATCGCCTTAAGGTTGGTAACAATGTAACCAAAACTCATTGTTTCAAGGTTGATTAAAATGTATTGTTTTACATTTGGCTGGTCATTTTCTTTTTATTTAAATTTGAAATTATTTATGTTTGTGCGTGCGTGTTTTGTAAAAAAGAAAAGATTTATACGATGTAGAAACAAAAACTGTAATAAAAAATTCAGTCATCGAAAAAAGAACCGTTAATTTTCGTTTGAAAATTGAACGCCTAAACTACATTAATGTAAATGAAATTTTATTTAACGTTTTTTCTTATTTTTTTTTCAAACTTAATTTTAAAAATAAGGCATTTTCATTTTTAATATTTTGAAAATAACAACGTAAATAATTTTTAAAACTCTAAATAAAAGTTTATTTTATTTAATACAAAAACAATATATTAAATTTGTCAAACATTTTTTCATGCGCTCATAACTCATTTCAAAACTTTTTTTTTTTTTTAAACAAGAGTTTTTTTTCTTTTTCTCAAGGAAAACATCGTCAACGTAACGATTTTTTTTTTATTTTGCAATAATGTATTCTCACGTTATTTGATTAATTTTTACGTACAATTTTATAACAGGTGGGTCAATAGCTACTTAAAACGTTTATAAAAAAAAAAAAAATTCAACTTTATAAATGATGACGTCATTTTACGCCATTTTGTCAAGCGGTGTGAAACGTTTAGATTAACGGATAAATACATAATGTTTGACGTTTTTTTTTTTTTTCTTCTTATTTAACAAACTTTTATTTAAATTGTGTATTTGGTAAATATTTTAAAAGTCAAAATAATATTTGTTTATATGTATATAAACGAAAAATTAAAATTATTACATTAATATGAACATTATTTTATAATTACATTGGATTTGTATAATGGCTTATGAAAATGATTTCTCTTTTTTTTTTGCAGAGGTAAGCAATTATTTAAAATTACAAGCTTAATTTTAACGGATTGAATAACTGTAGTTATCAACCATAAGCTGCTACATTTTAATTCGAGACTTGTACCCGTTATTAAAGTAAGTGTTTAAAATTTTTATCACAATTTGAGTTTTTATATGTGTATATATATACATGTACATTTATTTTATATATATATGCATATAATATACATAATTTTATTTATGTATATGTATATTTATATGTATACATACTATGTATACATAATACTATGAGTATATAATACTTTTTGTTGAAAAAAAAGAAATATGCAAACATTAGCTTTGAATGCAAGAGTTATAAATTAAGGGAACACTTGGGTTGAGCATAATATGAGTAAAATTTTTGAATTTTTCAAGTCATATATAGAACAACATAGAATTTTCTTTTTTAAAGAAACTTGATATATTCTTGTTGAAATATTTTCATTCTGATATACAGTAAGATAATATTTTCCTTGTAAATTTTTATTTTTTATTTTTATTTTACTGTGTTTTTATTTGATTAATGCTATTGTAAAATTACCATTTTCTTTTTCATTATTCAAAAAAATTATATCGATTAACCACACGCAATTCACAATATTAATAAACTGAGGTAACGAAAACAAAGAATTTATTTAAACTCAATCTTTTCTACAACAAAAAGATTTTCTAAACAGGCGTGGCATTTTATTTTTGTTTTTTAATAACAGTATTTTATTTATTTAAACTTTTGAGCTTTAAACGATATTAATTTGAAAAAAAAAAAAAAAAAACAAATCAATTTTTTAATATTTTTAATGCTACAAAAAAAAAATAATTCAAAGGGGCTGGTTCAATGATTATGGTTGAACAAAAAAAAAATTTTTTTTCCCCCCTTTTATATACACTTAAAACAGGTGCGAAATCAAAATCGTTTGAATTTTGCTTTAACTTATTTATAATTAAATGATTTTTAAAAATATTCATAAAAAAATTACATTAAATAATTCTTTTGCTTCAAGAAAGAAATTTCTGAGCTTTTTTTTTTTATAATGAAAATTAAACGTTACAATTTGTTAGAAATTATCGATTATTATTATTATTATTATTAACGGTTTAAATTATTATATTTCGCGCCTAAAAAACATGAAAATAAAATATTTAAATAAATTTTGAATTTAAAAGTAGTCACGTAAACAAATATATATATATAAAAATTAATTTAAATTCCACATGCAAAAAAGTCATTCAAAATTATAATTTTTTTTTTTTTTTTGCTGTTGTTGTTTCTTTAACACATTTTTTATGAAAAATTTATTAAAATTTTAAATATAACTAAAATTAAATTATGCGTTAAATTAAAGTAAAAAAAAAAAAAGAAGAACACACAATGTTATGAATATAGTAAAAGAACCGAAAGTATAAGGAAAAAAAAAAATTTTTTTTTTTGTAATTTCAACCAAGTCTTTCTTTATTGCTTTGGTTTTTTTTTAAAGTCGTTGCCCGAAGAATAAATAGTATGAGGCGTTGGAAAATCGGTACCACCAACGTAATACATGTCTAGAAATGACTAATTTGAGTCAGAGTGCATGTTGATTTTTTCGATTAAAGGTAGTCTATTGAGCTCTCATAACCTGGTTCAGGTTGTTAACCTGCCTTGCAATCCTCTTGTTTCATTTCTTCTTTTTCTTCTTCTTCTTTTCGATCTTTGTTCGTTAAATTAATAAAAAAAATTCTTATTTTTTTTATTTTTATTTTTTTCCTTTTGCAATTTCAATTAACGGATCATTTTTTTATTTTATTTTTTTCAATTGTAAACCGATGCATTGCATCCTTGCAAGAGGTCATGCTAAAAAAATTTTTTTCTTAACGTTAAATAATTTTTTATGGTTTTCTGCTTTGTTTCCAATCGAATTTTTAATATTTATTCGAATTGTTTATAATTATTTAAAAGTGCGACAAATTTTTCGTTAAGTTTTTTCCCCTTTTATTTATTTATTTATTTGTTTATTAAGTTTTCAAATGTAAATATTTTTATTTTGTAAAATTAGTTGGGTTCTTAGAATTTTATTTTTTATTTTTTCGATATATTATTAGTTGAGTACCTTGTTATTTATTATTATTATTACTCGTATTAAATCTCGTAAATATTATTTTAAATATAGAAAAAAAAAACCTTCAAGTTAAACATTTAAAAGCCTTCGAATTTTAAATTTATATTTATGATGACAAAAAAAAAAAACAAATTTTTATATATTTAATATATTTTTCGATTCGATCTGTTTTTTTTAAATTTTAATTTAATCCACGAAAAAGAAAAAAAAATTTTAATTTTTCTTCAGGGTTTTTATTCCCCCTTTCCCCCCCCCCCTTCGAATCGGTTCCGCATTTGCGCAAATACTAAAATATCTTCTTATCATTATTATCACTTTAAATGATGGGAGGTTGTTTCCGTTTGTGCCCTTGAATTTATTTTAAAAAAATCAAAAAATACTACACGGAAATTTTTTTTTTTTTTTTTTTTTTTTTTTTAGTAGAGGAAAATTAATATATACATAAAATAGAAATTTGATAACTCGTTTAAAATTAAAAAAAAAAAAAAACAAAAAAATTATTAATAATAATAATAAACGCGAGTTCAAGTTTAAACGGGAATTTTTAATTTAAATTAAACTGATTTGTTAAAAAAATATTTTTATTTAAATAATCTCTTGCTCGTACCTGTTTAGAATAATAACAATTATTATTATTATTATTATTATTATTATTATTATTATTATTATTATTATTATTCGTTAAAAAATTGTAATTAAAAATTTTCGTTCGAATTTTTATAACGTAAAACATAAAAAAAAAAATTTAATATATTATATCAAATTTTTAAAATTTAAATTTAAATTGACGTAAACATATTTTCAAGGTAATTCAGTTATTAATTTTCTTTTTCTTTTTTTTTTTTTTCCTCAAAAATATTCTCTACCTACTACGTCTCGGATTGGATTTTCCGATTCTCGGTTTTTTTTTTTTTTTTTCTTTTATTTTGGGGGAGTAAAAATAACGAGGAGCCATAATTTTTTCTTACTCATAAAATCATTAATTTTTTTTTTTTATTATAACATAAGGATAAAAATTTAACAATAATAATAATTTTTTGTCACGATTTTTTCTTCTCCCCTCGCCCCCCCCTCTCCGCTTCCCTCCCGTATTTAAAATAGGAAAAAATTTAAAATAATTTTTTTTTTTTTTTTTTTGCGATGATTTAAAATCAAATGTTTTATCTTTTTCTTTCTTTTAATATAAACGAATAATAAATAAAGTATTTTCAGGCTGACTACCTTGAAAATGTCCTTGTTCATTTTTTTTTTTTTTTTTTTTTTTACTT